>NC_051156.1:21435193-21735193 GCF_013339745.2 Dermacentor silvarum | reverse complement strand
ATATATATATATATATATTTCAACCGAGAAGCAATCGCGTTCAGCGCCGATTCCGATCGCGCTCCACTGCAAATTTTCCCGCGCAGCGCACTTTCGCGCGTCGCAATTGTAAAAAAAAGCCTCGGTTACAACTTAAGAACACAATAGAGGCGCCCTGCCTTGATCCCTGAAGCGCAGCAGGCGATTGCCACCGCGACTAAAGAAATAGTGCCGCTGACGCGACTCGGCCCAGCTCGAAGCGCGGGCTGCCATGTCTTCCGTCGGCGGGGTCACCGGCCGTCCGGCTCATGACGTCAGCCTAGAGTGCGTGCCCATTGGAGGATGCTCGTGTGCATCCGCCTTTGGGAGGCCAATGCCGCTGCCTTCTAAAGTTGTACACGACTATAGATGGCGAGAGGAGTTGATTGCGGAGGTTTTCGGCGGATTTCCATCTCGTAGTTGGAAAAATTAGATAAAATGGCCCAGTCCCACGTAAGGCTCGTCATCATCTGCAAATGTTTATGTCCACTACAGGACGGCCTCTATCAGCAATCTCCAATTACCCCTGTCTCTTAACTTAGGATATACGATCTGCAACACTTGGGGCGCGGAAAAACAGCCAAGAAGGAAGACAGCGCGCATGAAGTTAGCAGCCATCTCTGCTCGCCCTTGATCATTGCACCCCCAATGATTATCAACAATTGGATACGGCACGCGGGCCGCGTAAGCGTCAACCGTGCAGTCATTCGCAGCTGCAGCAGGGCTAGGCGAGAAGACGCGAGCTCTCCTCCCCATGTATGCATTTGATCACGTGACCTCCAAGTAACCCGAATATTGAGCGCGTGGGAAGATAATGTCCATCGAAGCCGCCATCTTTTTCGGCTCAGTGTTACGGGCTTTTTCTCGCACCGTATAAGCACCAGCGGAAACATAACACTAGGCATGCGGCGAGATAGCGCACGCGAGGGGACCAGCCATCTCGGATGGCCCAAGCTTGATCTCGGCGCAGATTAACTCCAAACTCGCTCACTCATATGACTTTTATACTTTATACGAATATCACGGCGACGATGACAGCGAAAACTTGCCTGGAGTGTTGATACAATCGCTGTCGCAATCAAAGGAGAAATATAAAACAGAGGCGTCGAGCTCGCTTCTACCGCGGCTGCGGACGTTGCAATCTGTGCCGGCTACAAACACAGCATGAACACCAACGACAAAACAAACAGTGGGCACCTCGCCTATCGGTACTTCGCCACAACCCGTCTGACACTGAAAAAGAAGCGTATTTTCCACCGTATAAGCACCAGCGGAAACATAACAATAGGCACGCGGGGAGACAGCGCACGCGAGAGGACCAGCCACCTCGGATGGCCTAAGCTTGAACTCGGCGCAGATTAACTCCACAATAAAGTGCGTGATCCGCGTATGTATGGCAGAGGCAGGAAAAGTAGGAGTTGAGGACCCGTGTGTTCTAGCTGCTAGGCGAAAGAAGACTCCACGCCGCTATCAAGAGGGTTCCTCAGCTTACGTGTTTCCATCAGCGAGTGAAATGTACCGCCAGAGGTTGTATGAAGTACTTGACACAGCGCTGTCTTCGTTAAACAACAGGTCTCCACCTGATATGTTGCAGCATAAGTCCCACATTGAGCAGCTTGCCATAGGGAAGGAAGACGAAGCATATATAACATAATTCTACGGTGACGACCTTGAACCAGGACGCCTGATTTTGCACAGAGATATGCTGATTGACATTTTAAGCCAGTAAAGGTCGGCATCATTGCACAAATTTGGGGAAGTCATGCACATGTTTACGGGGGGTAAAAGCGAACACCTTCGAAACGTTTTGCCGGAAATGGCCAAGCTAAAAAAAAAATGCGTTGGACATACCGGTCTCGTCGACCACATCCGATAGGTCCTTTTCTTGCCTTCGGCGACTGAAAATTTACTTGCGGTCGACGACTGGACAAGCCCGTTTGAACCATCTGGCAATTTTTTCACGCCCACAAAGAACTCTCCCACAAAATCAATTCAAATAAGATTGCCGACGACTTCATTTTCAGATCAAGTGCCCGAACGAACCCGTTTTCAATGATGGTGAAATCATCGCATCAGACAACGAGCTCATGTCTCTAATAGGAGAGAGAAAGGCACAAACTTCCAAGTGAAAGCAAACCACCTGGTTTAGAAAACAACGCAAAAAGTTATACAAAGGAACGAAAATGAGGTACATAACAGCGCAAGCAGAGTGAGGCCATTTGGGTAATCAAAGACGTGTGGCTGCTCTATTTGTAAAACTATCCAGTCTAGCAGAGTAGCAGGCCAGAGCATGCTCGCTCAGGCCGACCTCTCTGCCTTTCAAATAAATTATCTCTCTCTCTCTAGTCTATCTGTGCATTTTCCTTAGTAATTTTTATTCGTCATATGCTGCATTTGCCGTTCAATAACACAATCCACGCTGTTGCTATATTTCCTATCGAGTCGTTTCGAGCTTTTGAGATATCGCTGTTTTATTTATTTATTTGTTATATGTTTATTTATTTGGGCACCTGATAATTTTACTCTGTAATCCTTTATTCTGCCTCCGGAAAATAAACGAAGTCAGTGGCATAAGGCATGCTTTGACAAGTAATGAAACTATTGCGTTAGGGAATCGCATTATACTTATGCTAACAATTCTAGTCATAAGTTGTGCTTCAGAAATTGTTAAATATCGCTTAATCTTTACATATGCTATATCTTATCTTCTCAATAACTGACCTTTCGTCAGGAAAATACTTCTGGATTGTATCTTTTGTATTAAAACGTTTACAAAGCGTTACATTGCTTTTTTTCATAGATGTGTACTTGTGCGACTTAACACGCACAAGACACGTGTGCCCTAACGTGTTTGACTGAATCCGCTTGTCGCATGGCTCAACCAAGAGACGCCAGTGTCTTGGCGGTGCCAGGGGACTCAGGCTGTAAAACTTAATTGTCTCCTACTTTGAGGTCTTGAAAATACTCATATAACCTCGTCAATTCAGTAAACAATCTTACGAGGTCACACGAAGTTTCCAGTGTAACTGTTACTAAAGGTTATATATATTATAAGGATGTTTATTGGACGGCACTTGAAGCAGCGCAAGGGCGACAGTCCAAAAGCGCAGCACGGAGTCTCAGCACGAGCGCCGCTCAAGAGCCGAAGAAAACGACCCACTAGAAGGTACTGAAGAAGGAGAGCCAGTTCAAGGCGCTGGAGCGGACGACCCACTTCAGAGTTCCAACGCCATTTCTGCCATTCATTTCTGCAAGCAAGGTGGTGTGGTCAGAAACGGTTGACAAGCCAGCGAGATCTGCGTCCCGTGCTGGCGGCCGACGGGTCAACGACCGCTGCTGGCGTAGCTCCTCATAACTCTGGCACAGCGTTATTATCTCCGCCACCCTGCGAGGATTTTTGGCGAGGAACATGGTGAAGGCGTCGTCGTCGATGCCTTTCATGACATTTTTGATCTTATCCAACTCGGACATGGTCGCGTTGGTTTTCTTGCACAAATCCAGAATGTCCTCTATGTAACTTGTGAAAGATTCCTCGGCCTGCTGAGTGCGTTCGCGCAAACGCTGTTCTGCTTGCAGCTTACGAAACAGCAGGGCGGGCAACCACGTCGATAATGGCAGTCTTGAAAGCGGACCAGGTCGGGAAATCGGATTCGTGGTTGTTGTACCACAGACTTGCTACTCCCGCCAGGTGAAAGACCAAGTTGCTCAATTTTCCTACCTCGTCCCATTTGTTGGGTACACTCACGCACTCGTAGATAGCGAGCCAGTCATCCACGTCGGTGCCATCCGCACCAGTGAAGATAAGTGGGTCGCATGGACGAGGGTCACCGGGACATGCGGGTGGTGCGGGAGGAGGCGTTTGCTGGGAGGCATCTTGCAGCATGGCAGATGGTAGTGCACGGGATCGAAGCTCCAGGGGCATCGAAGGGGTTTCTGAGCGGTTTTGAGAGTACAGCACTCTCCGCCAATTTATAAGGATGTTTATTAGACGGCACTTGAAGCAGCACAGCGCAAGGGCGACAGTCCAATAGCGCAGCACGGACTCTCAGCACGAGCGGCGCTCGAGAGCTGAAGAGAACGACCCACTAGAAGGTACTGGAGAATATTGTAACGACGTGGAATCGACGAGGACGCGGAGCAGCACCAACAAGGACACCTTATCAATTGTCAACAAAACCTTCTCTTCTTCTTCTCTACGCTTAACCTAAAAGCCCGCGCTACTTCAACCTTCGTCCCCAATGGCACATACCCGCGGCAATATAGTTGTTCCATTGGCTCCCCCCGTAGAAAAAAAATCATCGTCGCGATGACAGAGGCTTGGCAAACTGCGATAAAGAAAAAAAACTGCACAGTCTTGTCAGTCTTCGTAGTACGGCTTCATACGAAGCACGTGAACAACCTCGGGTAAATGCCGTCGGCGCTTTGAACAGTGAGAGCCCTCCGGAACGACTTCGTAGGTGACGTCACTGATGCGTCGAAGAACTATGTAGGGCCCGAAGTATCTGCGCAGAAGCTTTTCAGAGAGCCCACGCCGACGAATAGGTGTCCAGACCCACACTTTGTCGCCGATGTTGTATGTTACGGGTTTGTGCTGAAGATTGTAGCGTCTGGCGTCACAGTCCTGTTGTCCGTGGATTCGCCAACGCGCAAGCTGCCTAGCTCCTTCTGCTCGCTGTGTGATGTCTTGAGCACCCGTCTCGTTGTCATCAAATTCATGAGGAAGCATTGCGTCTAATGTTGTCGTAACCTCATGGCCGTACACGAGGCTGAAGGGTGTCTTGCGAGTGGTCTCTTGACGAACCGTATTGTATGCGAAGGTGACATAGGGTAAAACCTCGTCCCAGTTCTTGTGCACTACATCGACGTACATGCTTATCATGTCAGCTAGTGTCCTGTGGATTCGTTCCGTCAGCCCGTTTGTTTGAGGGTGATAGGCCGTGGTCTTTCGGTGGGCGGTACCACTTAAACGGAGAACGATGTCCAAAAACTCGGCCATGAACGCAGTACCTCTGTCCGTGATGACTACTGCGGGAGCGCCATGTCTTAAAACGATGGATTCAAGAAAAAAATCACAGCATATCCACGGGGTGTATGATGATGAGTGGGCGAAGCTCCGGAGGGAATCATCGGATCTCCCGCTTAAGGGGACGCAAGCACAAACGCGTTAGAAACGTGCAGTACTCTCTATAGTCGGGTACAACTTTAGAAGACAGGAGGAGGCCCCGCCCAGTTGACCAAAGCGCAGCAGCCAATTCCTCCGCGACTAAAGAAATAGTCCCGCTCAAAAAATTGTGACTGCTTCTAAAACGCGTATTTGCCGGTATAAATAAGATTTGTGTATCTTGACGAGTGGTTTGGTAAAACTATCATGATGGAAATGCTACCGCGCTTGCCGGATTGCGAGAGAAAAATAACTCCGTGCCTTCTACAACGCTGTGCGTCGTCTGCTACGGAGCAAGATCGACGGCACCGGGCGTAGCAGTCGCTGGCTTAATAGCATAATATTCATATATACATTTTTGTGTGTTTGCACAACCTTATTTTTTGAATGGGTTGGGCTTATTTTTAATTAATATTTTTTTCTTTTTTTTGGCGGTTGCGAACCTGCGATCGCGTGAGTTCGCGCACGATCGCGGGCGGCATTCCGTGCCAGTTTTCCGCCATGGAGCCCAGCGAGGTGACATCGGAACGCGATCCTTTGTTGCCGAACGAGCCTTGTGTCGCCTCGATGGCCACACCACCAAGGAGCCTCGGCAAGAACATCAGCGGCCACATCCTTAACAGCGATTGACGCAACATGATCTTCCACTGCTACACGTTTTGGCCTAACAGGCAGCCTGAACGCAGCGTGAAGGACACGAGCAAGTTTGTCGCCGACATGATCCGTGTCAGCGAAAGGAGTGTGTTCAGGGTGAGGGAGGAAGTTAAAGGTTCGCATTTTTCGGGTGGCAAACTGACGACGCCCTCGCGAAAGCGCCCACGCAATGCGAAGAAGAGGAGACGCAGCGCGAAGTTTGACAGCTTCACGTTCTGCACGCTGAGGTCATGTGCGCAACAATTTCTTTCGGCGCAACGAGATGCCGACGGTCGAGAAGATAACCACCGAGTTCTCGGAGCGTATGGAACTCCCGTCACTAAGGCGGTGTACTGTGCGTCGCCTTCTTGCCGAGATCGGCTTCAAGCACGAAAAGAGAAGCCGCAACTCGCTTCTTATCGACCGGGATGACATCACCGATTGGCGGAATCGCTACCTCCGTGACGTGGAGCGCTACCGGGCGGAAGGCCGAAAGATCTCCTACCTGGACGAGACATGGGTGACGGCGGGACACACTCGGTCGATCGTGTGGAACAGACACCGTGGTGCAGAAGCGCAGGACGCCTGTTAGCTCGAGCAAATGGCCTGACGACGGGTCTAAAACAACCTTCTGGGAAAGGTCAGCGCCTGATCGTGACGCACATCGGCAGCGAGGATGGTTTCGTCGACGGCTGCTTGGGTGTATTCAGAGGCCAAAAGACATTCGACTACCACGAAGAAATGGACGGCAATCGCTTTGAGGGCTGGTTCAATAACGTTCTGCAGAAGTTGCCAGCTGGTAGCGTCATTGTTTTAGACAATGCACTTTGTCATAGCCGGCGAGAAGAGAAATTGCCGACGACGGCCTGGAAGAAGGAAAAGATACAGGAGTGGCTCACAAGCAAGAACATCACCTACGGTGAAAGGATGATAAAGAAGCAGCTGCTTGAGCTGGTGGCATCTATAAAGTCACGCTTTGTGAGCTACATCGTAGACAACACAGCTGTAAGGGCCGGTTGCATTGTACTCAGGCTCCTGCCGTACACTGTGAATTTAATCCCATTGAGCTTGTGTGGGCCAAGGTCAAAAATGGCATCGCTGCGGACAACAGAGACTTCAAGCTGTCCACGGTTGACGTCATCTTGAGCGAGAAAATCAAGCAGGTAACGGCGTAAGACTGAAGGAAGAGCATTCAGCATGTGATGGACTTGGAGGCAAAGTTCAGACTTGACACGTCTGGGAGTGAGCACATTCAACCCATCATCATCCAGCTGGGTGAAGATGACACTGAAGAAAGCGACTCCGACTGCGAGCTGTCTGGCATTGAGCCACTCGACGAAGCATAAAGGCTTCTTAATAACAAACAAGAGCCCTTATTAGGGCTACCCAAATTTTGCCAGTGGGTTTGCAACAGCCAACCATCCGTTCCCTGACATCTCAAATAAATAAGCAGTTCCATTTATGGCAGATTCCTTATAATAGAAGCTCAATTCTGATAAGCAACGTCCTGCACACAGTGTGCTCGATTTAAGAAGTGACATAGAAACACATTTAAATGCTGGCATATCTGAATAGAAACACTATTGTTAACCCTGATTTTCGTTGGCGGGCTCAAAATGCTCATTCGGGCAGCCACTGTCGAGTTTGACGCTCCCCATAGTGAAATAGCACTAGTCAGAGCACGCTTTATGGTTCTGTTAGCAGTCTGCACTTAGAAATTAGTCATGTCATAGCGAGTGGTGGTGAAATAGCAGCAGACAACACGAAACTGACAGCCACTGTCAGCAGTTTTCATGCCAAAGCACATTCTTGTGGTTGCATTGTTTATTTTGTTATCTGGCTCACACAAGTAATGCGAATAAGAGAACAAATATAAGACATCATTAGCTTAGTGAGGCCCAAAATGCTCATTCATGCCGCCACCGTCGAGTTTGACGCGCCCTATAGTGAAATAGCAGAAGTCAGAGCACGCTTTATGGTTCTGTTAGCAGTCTGCACTGGAAATCACAGTCATGTCATAGCGAGTGGTGGTGAAATAGCAGCAGACAACACGAAACTGACAGCCACTGTCAGCAGTTTTCATGCCAAAGCACATTCTTGTGGTTGCATTGTTTATTTTGTTATCTGGCTCACACAAGTAATGCGAATAAGAGAACAAATATAAGACATCATTAGCTTAGTGAGGCCCAAAATGCTCATTCATGCCGCCACCGTCGAGTTTGACGCGCCCTATAGTGAAATAGCAGAAGTCAGAGCACGCTTTATGGTTCTGTTAGCAGTCTGCACTGTAAATCACAGTCATGTCATAGCGAGTGGTGGTGAAATAGCAGCAGACAACACGAAACTGACAGCCACTGTCAGCAGCTTGAATGCCAAAGCACATTCATGTGGTTGCATTGTTTATTTTGTTTTCTGGCTCACAGAAGTAATGCGAATAAGAGAACAAATATAAGACATAATTATCTTAGTGAGGCCCAAAATGCTCATTCAGGCAGCTACCGTCGAGTTTGACGCGCCCCATAGTGAAATAGCAGTAGTCGGAGCACGCTTTGTGGTTCTGTTAGCAGTCTGCACTTAGAAATTAGTCATGTCATAGCGAGTGGTGGTGAAATAGCAGCAGACAACACGAAACTGACAGCCACTGTCAGCAGTTTTCATGCCAAAGCACATTCTTGTGGTTGCATTGTTTATTTTGTTATCTGGCTCACACAAGTAATGCGAATAAGAGAACAAATATAAGACATCATTAGCTTAGTGAGGCCCAAAATGCTCATTCATGCCGCCACCGTCGAGTTTGACGCGCCCTATAGTGAAATAGCAGAAGTCAGAGCACGCTTTATGGTTCTGTTAGCAGTCTGCACTGGAAATCACAGTCATGTCATAGCGAGTGGTGGTGAAATAGCAGCAGACAACACGAAACTGACAGCCACTGTCAGCAGTTTTCATGCCAAAGCACATTCTTGTGGTTGCATTGTTTATTTTGTTATCTGGCTCACACAAGTAATGCGAATAAGAGAACAAATATAAGACATCATTAGCTTAGTGAGGCCCAAAATGCTCATTCATGCCGCCACCGTCGAGTTTGACGCGCCCTATAGTGAAATAGCAGAAGTCAGAGCACGCTTTATGGTTCTGTTAGCAGTCTGCACTGGAAATCACAGTCATGTCATAGCGAGTGGTGGTGAAATAGCAGCAGACAACACGAAACTGACAGCCACTGTCAGCAGCTTGAATGCCAAAGCACATTCATGTGGTTGCATTGTTTATTTTGTTATCTGGCTCACACAAGTAATGCGAATAAGAGAACAAATATAAGACATAATTAGCTTAGTGAGGCCCAAAATGCTCATTCAGGCAGCTACCGTCGAGTTTGACGCGCCCCATAGTGAAATAGCAGTAGTCGGAGCACGCTTTGTGGTTCTGTTAGCAGTCTGCACTGGAAATCGCAGTCATGTCATAGCGAGTGGTGGTGAAATAGCAGCAGACAACACGAAACTCACAGCCACTGTCAGCAGCTTGAATGCCAAAGCACATTCATGTGGTTGCATTATTTATTTTATCTGGCTCACACAAGTAGTGCGAATAAGAGAACAAATATAAGACATCATTAGCTTAGTGAGGCCGAAAATGCTCATTCAGGCAGCCACCGTCGAGTTTAACGCGCCCCATAGTGAAATAGCAGAAGTCAGAGCACGCTTTATGGTTTCGTTAGCAGTCTGCACTGAAAATTGAAGTGTTGTCATAGCCAATTTTCACTTTATTAATCTGACTCGAGCAAGTAATGCGAATGCAAGCACAACTATTAACGTGATTAACTTTGCTAGCATTTTTTGTCGTATTTACGTACCGGAAAAATGCTCAGTAAAGTTGAACGTGTTTTAGTGAGTCACTTTGTTCATGACAAGCCGTAGGCAAAGTGACGGACAGATTCAGACAGTGATATTGGGGAAGTAATAAATGGTGAAAGTTGCAAAAGCTCTCACAGCACTGCTTTGCTGGACTCCATTCACTAGAAAACTGCATTTGTAATGATGAAAGCGTCAAGACAGGAAATGATACCCGACTGCACAATGTTATATATGTGTACCACCACATGTGACGGGCAGCAAAACCATCTGTTTATTAAGAGTGAATGCAACAACATAGCAAGGTGCTGTTTCACAGTATGGCACCTTTTCATGTGCACTTCTGGCAAGCTACCGTATGCACTGATGCATAAACTCATTAACAGGGGTAAGAGACGAAGTAACTGTGCAAGCCACGTGATGCTTTTAACATTTTGTATCTGTCAATGTTTCTGTTGACACATCTGATAGAACTTTCTTTGGTGCAAGTTGGTTAATCACGTTGCACCAACAGCACAAGAAGCAAGGTCAGAATAGTAGGAGAAAACAAAGCAAGGTGGCAGACTGAGGAGGCAAGGTAGACAAGAGAGAATGGCTTTAATGACATCGAAGAGGCCAGCCCTGCTATTCACTGGACTTGGTGCTTTGAATGACACGAGTTAATGGATTTGTAAAGAAAGTCGTGGCTGCAGCATGCTTACAAGAACAAAAGCAAAGATAAAAGGATAGAAATAGGAATAAATGCATAGAACTCACATATTCACACACATGAACACAAACGCGAGCGCGAAAACTAAGATCTAAAATACAAAAAAGGGCAAAATAACAAATATACACAAACACACAAGAAAACACGCACACACATTTAACGCAGACGCGAGTAGAACTATTAGGAGTCAGTTCAAAGCAGCTGTGCCTACTTTTTCGTACTTTTTTTAATGTACATATTGGCTCTGTTGCCTTCACTGTCATAGGAATTTTTTAGTAGCGACATATCACGACAAAGCGCAAAGCTGTGCTGTGGGAAAGCAAGTCGAGCGCTGACAGTACAGCTTATGCGCGATTGTGTCACAGCAGGCTTTCTACAGCTGGAGCGTGCAGTAAGCCACACAGCGACGCGAATTCATGCCAAGCTCCCTTGCAACGGCACCAGTGTATCAGTCATAATTTTATATTAGCATTCAGGCTGACATTAAGGAAACAAACACTGCTTCCAAACGCCTGACCGTTAACAATCCAATGACATTCGCTCAACTAGCGCGTGTTAGTCACTGATTGTTAGCGTTGGTGGAAATCAATCAATCGACGGTTCTACACAACACTCGAACGACGCTGCTAGACGCTCGGCTATCTTATCACACTGCTGCCAACGATCGGTCGTTTGCACGCTGAGCTGGCAGCAACGAATCATTGCGTTGGAGGTTGCTTTCACAAATATTTTCTGTTGATATACTCGCAGGTTGGTTTCATCCGCGCACGCTTTTCTAATTTATCCTGATAATGGTTTTGCTCCATCACTTCACGTCCGACGAGAAACGCAGGGGCACAGTACACAAACACACCCGCCGCTCACAGTAGGTACCAGACTTTGGCGAACTCTCTTCGTCTTATCTTCACTTAGGAGCAATGCAAAACACCACGGAACAAACACGTACGATGTTTGTTTGCAGCGGTATGTCGCCGCCGGATCATGTTTCCACACGAAGCGCAGTGCAGTGCCACCGATGTTCGCTGCAATCTTTCTTCGACGGCTCACGGCTCAGAACAAACGCACGCGGCACAAATTGTGCATCGTAAGCTCACAATAATATTTGCGGCATGACAGACCACCACAAACAATTCGAATTCACTCTGACGAAGGGAGACGCACAGAGCTGACGCGACTCGGCCCAGTTCGAAGCGAGGGCGGCCATGTTAGGCGTGTTCTCCGTCGGCGGGGACACCGGCCGTCCGGCTCATGACGTCACCTGAAGTGCGCGCCTATTGGTGCCGGCTCGTGTGCATCCGCCTTTGAGGGGCAAATGCCGCTGTCTTCTAAAGTTGTATCCGACTATAGTAAGGGGGAGCGGCCACAGCGTCTTACGCAGCCATTTACACATGCCGGAACGTGCACCGCGTTTGCCGACGCCATCACATGACTGCTGAGAGAGTATACCCCCCGTATTCATAAACGCTCCTCGACTTGAACTTGACTTGCCACCGCCTTGGGCAGCGCGTTCGAAACGCGTTGAAGGTAAGGCGGAGAGGCCACGGCGTCTTACATCAGCTTCTTACACGGGCCGTAACGCGCTAGGCACAAACGCGTTAGAAACGCGCTAGAAACGCGGCCTTTCGTTAATGTTGGGTATTTATAGCCATCGTGGTGCGTGTGTCTAATGTGCGCTTCGTGGCGTAGTGGGCTAACGCCGCGCGCTCGGAAGCGAGGGGTCCCTGGTTCGATTCCGCGCTACGGACACAACTTCGGAATTTTTTTCTCATTTTTCTCAGACTGGTTACACACTACTACTACTACGACGGGGACGGAACGGGTGCCGCTATAAGGAGCTTCGCTCCTAAAAATTGCGCCGCTTCATCTGCTGTTCCCCGTCGCAGAGCACCTGTCTCGGCATATCTAGTGAGATAATCCGTGGCGACGATTATCCACCTATTGCCGGCAGTAGACGTTGGGAAGGGGCTCAGAAAATCCATGCCTACTTGTGCAAATGGTGTCGCAATATATATATATATATATATATATATTGTTGCAAGCACGGGGGAAAGCGGTTTATTTAGCCGTGCGAGCCCAGGAACAGCATGCTACGAACAGCACGAATGGCCGCTGCACAGTCGTCGTTTTTCTCTTTCTTCCTCCTTTAGATCCGCACGTCTCTTTTACGCGCTTGGACGCAACATACCTCTCCTCGCAGACAAAGTCCACTGGGTGACTCACCTGGCTGGTCGTGGCGTGCATGATTTCAACCTGGCGACATGCGCGACTTGTGTCCTAGCAGATCGTCGACCAGTGTTCGTGAGGCGCGCGAGAGTGTAGTTCACGTCGCTGATCTTGTCGATGACAACGTATGGTCCATCGTAGTTTGCCAGCAGCTTCTGGGACAAGCCGCGCTTCCTTGTGGGAGTCCAAAGCCAAACGAGGTCACCCGGGTGATATGTAACAGGTCGATGTCGTGCGTCGTAGCGTGCTTTGGAGTGTTCTTCGGATGCCAAAGTCCGAAGACGCGCAAGTCGCCGAGCCTCTTCAACGAGGCATACTGTATCGGCGACCGCAGGATTGTCGTAGTCGTAAAAAGGGAGGACAGTGTCGAGCGTATGCCGGGGTGGGCGAGCATATAGAATGTTTGGCGGTGTTGTATGCGTAAGTAATAAACGGTCGAACTTCATCCCAATTATTATGATCGGACGCAACATACATAGAAAGCATATTCGTGATCGTTCGATTAGTGCGCTCAGTGAGGCCGTTCGTTTGCGGATGATACGGCATCGAGTGCCTGAGGTGTGAGTCACATAAACGTAGAAGCTCTTCCATGATGTCCACTGTGAACTGACGTCCCCCGTCATAATAACACAAGCCGGTCCATGTCGCAGAGCAATAACGTGAAGTAAGAGGAGTGATACTTCGGTGGCAGTGGCTGATGGTATAGCCGCCGTCTCGCAGTAGCGCGTTAAATAGTCGGCACAGACAATTGACAATCATCCAGCGGTTCCCCTTGGATGACTAAGGAAAAGGTCCTAACAAATCAATGCCAACTTGCTGAAAGGGCAAGCTGCATGGGAGACGGCACACGAGACCAGATGGGGCAGTGGTTGGACGTTTCCGACGTTGGCACTGTATGCAGCTGGCGAGATACAACTCGAACGAATGTCGCATCCGGGGCCAATAAAAACGTTCTTGGATGCGTTAAGGGTGCGCACAGTGCCTAGGTGACCTGAGGTAGGGTCATCGTGCATAGCCCAAAGGATTGCTGGCCGGAGACGCTCTGGCACCACTAGAAGGAAGCGTGCACCCGTGCTTGAGCAGTTCCTTTTGTACAGGAGCCCGTCACGTACACAGTAGCTGCTTGTTGCAGTAGAACGGGCTGAAGTGAAGAGTGGCTCCAATTTGGCGTCTGTCCGTTGTTCTGCTATGAAGGCATCGATATCAGGAAAAGCGGGTGTCACAGAGGCAACGAGATGATCAAAATCGTCTGCGTCGCAGTCCGTCGTGGTAAGCGGCATACGGGAAAGACTGTCTGCGTCAGCATGTTTTCGGCCACTTTTGTAGGACACAGTGAAGTGATATTCCTGCAACCGCAAAGCCCAGCGCGCACGGCGACCACAAGGGTCACGAAGGTTCACGAGCCAGCACAGGGAATGGTGGTCTGTGACGACTAGGAATGGGCGTCCGTACAAGAGCAATATTGCTGAACCGCAAAAATTACAGCGAGGCATTCTTGCTCTGTCACTGTGTAATTGCGTTCAGGTTTGCTTAATGAGCGGCTTGCATAAGCAATCACGTGCTGACGGTCGTCATAGCGCTGGACCAAGACGGCACCCAGACCAACGCCACTGACTTCAACTTCAACTGACGAAATGCAGAATCGCACTCGGGTGTCCACTCACACCGTGCGCCTTCATGTAGCAGATTTCTAAGAGGATAGGCGACGTCAGCAAAACCAGGAATAAATCGGCGAAAGTAAGAGCAAAGGCCCAGAAAACTACGAAGTTGCTTCACTGACTACGGTGCACTGAATGGCTCAACAGCTGCCGCCTTGAGGGGATCAGGCCGGATACCGTCTTTGTCAACAAGATGACCCAGCACAAGGGTTTGACGGTCACCAAAGTTACATTTCTTGGAGTTCAGAACCAGGCCATGCAGCGTTTTTGATGCAGTCAAGGACAATATCCAGGCGCGTATTGTGTTCATTGAATGTGCGCCCGGATATAACAACGTGGTCAAGATAGCACATACAGATGTTCCGCTTTAACCCAGGCAGAATGGTGTCCATGAACCTTTCAAAGATTGCTGGAGCGTTGCACAACCCAAATGGCATCACATTGAATTCGAATAATCCATCCGGAGTTATGAAGGCTGTTTTCTCCTTGTCTGCCGGGTGCATCGGCCTTTTCCAATATCCTGAGCGTAGGTCCACTGAAGAAAAATAAGAGGCCGAATGAAGGCAATCAATTGCATCATCAATCCGGGGCAGCGGATAAACATCCTTCTTAGTCACGGCGTTTAATCTTTGATAATCGACGCAAAATCTCCAGTTACCGTCTTTATTTCTGACGAGTATGACCGGAGCTGCCCAAGGACTCGAGGACTCTTGTATGATCCCATTTTTCATCATGTCACTCACTTGTTCCCGGATTATCTTGCGCTCGTTAGGCGAGACGCGATAAGGCTTTTGCCTGATCGGGCATGCAGATCCCGTATCGATAGTATGGCGTGTTGGAGACTCGGGAATCGAGAACGCTTTGTCTGGCTGCGCAAAGTCAAACACTGACAGATCCTCAGAAAGCGTATCCACCAAGGTATGGCGCTCCCTTGTAGTGAGCGACTTGTTTATCATAGATAGAAGCTTTTTGGCCGAGACGTGGCGAAGGTCAGCAGGTTCACACTGTGGGTCTGTTACTACGGCTATAGATGAAGACGTGTATTTTGTAAAGTAGGCGAGTTTCAAGCCGTCTGGAAGCGAGACGGGTTCTGTCGAGCTGTTGGTCGTCCACAACCCAGCACGCCCGTTGCCGATGGATACCACACAATGAGGGACAAAAACGTTCTTCACACAATTTAGATGCGTTGGCTCTACGGAGGCATCGAAACTGTCTGGAACTTCACCGCGACAGTACAACCGGCACGCACACAGAGGTGGACACAGACACAACAGTATCTGCAGATACACAAAGTTCACCTTGACTGCAAGTCTCCTCTAAGAGCCCGCACGAAACGTGGCCATCGATGAAAACTTCCCCCGTGCGACAATCGATGGTCACGCCACACTGTCGCAAAAAGTCGATGCCCAAAATCACTTCGTGTGTTGATCCGGGAATAACTACAAATGCCCTCGCGAAAGCTCCACCAGCCAAGGATACTTCAGCAGTGCACCCACAAACAGGACGCAATGACTCGCCGCTCACTCCACAAAACATTGCAGCCTGGTCCCACCGAAATACAACTTTGCGCCTCAACCGACCATTAAAACCGAGACTCATTACGGATACAGTTGCTCCGGTATCCACTAAATCCATTGTAGAAACACCATCAACAAGTACATGCACTTTGTTCTTAATCATAGCAACTGCAGGGGGCATTTCTGTGGATAGCACGTGTCGAGTGACCTCACCCCCATCGGCCGCGCTAGCTAGTTTTCCGGTTGCGAAGACGAGGTGGAGCTGCGCACTGGCGATGGAGATTGACGTAAACGAGGTGCACGAGAGGAAGGTGGTGGCGTCAAGCTCCTGTCAGATGCCGGCGAGCGGCTCCGAAAGCTTCTCTGGCAGTAATCGTTGCCGGGAGGAGCGCCAGCTCACCAAGAGGTGGTGTATGGCTATTGAGTGGTCCTAACAGGAAGTGTCGTCCTTGTTGAAAACCTGGATCGACCATTCCACGTTATTGGGCGACGATTGCAGAACCTCGCTATGTGGCCCGCGACACCGCATTGGAAACACACCGGCAGAGGCCGCAAATTTCGATGTTCCTCCATGTAGTCACGCATGTTGCTGTCGACTTCATAGCCAGCAGGTGGGTCACATTCATCATGGCTAGGTATCGGCTGCCGGGAGACGTGCGTGCGGTGAGGGAGTTGGTTGTAGTCATGATCTTGATAGCTCATGGTCCCTCTCGTTTGTGGGATAGACCTATACTCAATGGTCGCTGCGTTAGCCGTCCGGTTGCCATGCGGTCGAAACGGCCGTGTTGCTCATCTCGTGTGGTGAGTACGCACCAGTGATGCCGGGTGTGCGACGGTAACATTGACATTGCCGTCAAATTGCCCGGCAAAGCACGGAAGCTACCCAAGCTGAGCGCAAACGTCGCTGCGACAACAAACGCCGTGACCTCCGTTTTCACCCTGAAGACCAAGTCCTGCTTTGGACTCCAGCTCGAACTCCAGGCCTCTGTGAGAAGTTCCTTCAGCGCTATATTGGCCCATACACTGTGGTGCAGCAAACATCTGCAGTGAACTATCTCGTGCGCCTAGTACACTCCGTCACTGACCGGCACCGCCGGAATGCCGAAATTGTTCACTCCATCTTCGCGATGGAGCAACTCTTCGCGAACAATCTGCCGTATTGTTGATGGAAGGTCAACACACGAGCTCGGCTCTACACTTGCCACCGTTGTGACATTAGCCAGGCGACCAAACTTCGGTATTATCCGTCGCATCTCCAGGGTCTCTAAGGTCCTGCAGTGGGGAATGACGTCAGACACAGATTCCAAGCTTTCTTTGCCAATCAAAAAATTTTAGACGTCCTCGACTACGCCTTTCAACAAATGTCCAACTTTGTCATCTTCAGACATTTGAGAGTTGACTATCTTACACAGTTTTAGCACTTCTTCAATATAAGTCGTGCAGGTTTCACCGGGAACCTGAGCCCTTTGCGAAAGCGTCTGTTCAGCGCGTTTCTTTTTTGCACTAGAGTCTCCAAAACACGCTCTGAGTTCCTCGACGAAAAGCTCCCATGAAGTGAGCGTGTCTTCGTGACTCTCATACCTACCCGCCGGGGTAGCTCAGTCAGCTAAGGCGTTGCGCTGCTGAGCTCGAGATCGCGGGATCGAATCCCGGCCGCGGCGGCCGCATTTCGATGGAGGCGAAATGCAAAAACGCCCGTGTGCTTGCGTTGTAGTGCACGTTAAAGAACCCCAGGTGGTCGAAATTATTCCGGAGCCCTCCACTACGGCGTGCCTCATAATCAGAACTGGTTTTGGCACGTAAAACCCCAGAAAGAAGATGACTCTCATACCAGACGAGCGCTGTGTCGGTAATGGAAAACACAACATTGGACAACTGTGCGGTCGAGTTCCAACGATTAGACTGGCTCACCCTTCGGTAGTTCATGAGCCACTCGTCCACATCTTCTCCGGCTTTTCCTCCGAAAGTGAGTGGAACCCGGTAGTATTGACACGGAACGCTAGGTGCTGGCCTTGAAGCCGCGTCAGAGCCGTCGGGAATCTGGCAGGCGTATTCAGGCATGTCAGGTGAGGGTGGCGGAAGTCCGGCAAGTCGACGGCTTCGGCGAAGTTGTAGCAGCGTAGGCTCCATGGTTACGAGGTGTACTCAGCACCTCCACCAATTTGTTACAAGCACGGGGAAAAGGGGTTTATTTAGGCGTGCGAGAGCAGGAACAGCAGGCTACGAAGAGCACGAATGGCCGCTGCACAGTCGTCGTTTTTGTTTTTCTCTTTCTTCCTCCTTTAGATCCGCACGTCCTCTCTACGCGCTTGGACGCAACAATATATATATATATATATTATATATATATTACAAGACCGAGACCGACCGAGCTGTCCTAGCGCTTTTTATTCCAAAAAGGAAACGCCCCAGCTTATGCGCGAAGCAGTAGAAGAACAGGGAAGGTGATGATGGCTATGTACAAATGAAAAGGTCGAAGTGCGTTAATAGTGCTTACACAAACTTCCCCCCGTCACGGAAGCGGCCAGCCTGGCCGCAGATTAGAGATCATCTAAACGAGGAGTGAAGGGCTTCATCCGCGAGACGTGAACAATTTCGGCATTCCGGCGGCGCCGATCAGTGACGGAGTGTACTGGGCGCACGAGATAGTTCACTGCAGATGTTTGCTGCACAACGGTGTATGGGCCAATATAGCGCTGAAGGAACTTCTCACAGAGGCCTGGAGTTCGAGCTGGAGTCCAAAGCAGGACTTGGTCTTCAGGGTGAAAACGGAGGTCACGGCGTTTGTTGTCGCAGCGACGTTTGCGCTCAGCTTGGGTAGCTTCCGTGCTTTGCCGGGCGATTTGACGGCAATGTGCAACTGGGCAGCAAAATCTTCTGGAAGGGACGCGTTAGGCGAAGAAGGTGCTAAAAAGAATGCTCTGTCGAATATGGTGGAAGGAGATCTTTCATATACAAGGAAGAAAGGGCTGTAACCGGTAGTCCGTTGAATAGCAGTATTATAGGCAAATGTCACAAAAGGAAGAATTTTATCCCAGTTAGTGTGGTCAGGCCGGATGTACATGAAGATCATGTCAGGCAGCGTACGGTGGAAGCGCTCAGTGAGGCCATTGGTTTGCGGATGATAGGTAGAAGTAGATTTGTGCACAGTATCAGTGGCCCGAAGAACTTCCTCGAGAACTTGGGAAATAAACGCCTTGCAACGGTCACTCAGAAGAACGCGAGGAGCTCCGTGGGGCAAGACGATGGAACGCAAGAAAAAGTCAGCAACCTCAGACACGGTACCGGCTCGCAGAGGGGCAGTCTCGACATATCTGGTTAAATGGTCGACCGAAGTGACGATCCAACGGTGACCGGAGGGTGTCAAAGGCAAGGCACCATATAAATCAATGCCAACAAATTCAAAAGGTGCGTCCGGGCAAGGGAGAGGTTGTAGTAAACCGGCAGGAGGGGAAGTCGAGCGTTTTCGGTGCTGACACGGCACAAAGGAGGCAATGTATTTGGCCACCATTGTGAATAGGCCAGGCCAGAAGGAGCGGGTCTTGATGTGGTCGTAAGTCTTGTGGAAGCCTAAGTGGCCAGCCGATGCGTCGTCGTGAAGTGCCTCTAATACACGCTGGCGAAGGCAGCGAGGTAGAACTGGGACCCACCCGTGACCTGTTGGGTGATAAACGTAGCGGTATAGCACGCCACTTTGCAGGCGGATTGTCGAAGTTGCGTCGCAAGCGGCTGTTGGGTGGTTCGGCAAATCCACTAAGGCGATCCATGAGAGTTCGACAGTAGGAGTCGGCCCGCTGAAGCAAGACGAGATCAGAGCGTGATGATATCGCAGCTAGGTCCAGGGGCGTTATCGAGAGTTGGTGTGGGGCAGGCGTAGCATCGGAACGACGTGGTGGGGAAGACGACGGCGCGTTACCGGGAGAGAGCGAGAGTGGGCAGCGAGACAATGCGTCTGCATCATGATGACTTTTTCCAGACTTGTACGTTATAGCAAAGTCATCATCCTGCAAGCGGAGTATCCAGCGTCCTAAGCGTGCTGACATGTTTTTCATTGATGACAGCCAACACAGAGCATGATGGTCGGTGACGATGATGAAGTGGCGGCCGTAAAGGTATGGGCGAAATTTCTGAATCGACCAGACGATAGCCAGGCACTCTTGCTCTGTAATGGTGTAGTTCCGCTCAGCTGGAGAAAGTGTTCGGCTGGCATATGCGATGACTTGCTCTTTAGAGGCTGCATTACGTTGCAGAAGTACTGCGCCAATACATTGTGCGTTTGCGTCAGTATGGAGTATGGTGGGGGCTCGATCATCGAAGTGGCGAAGCACTGGTCCGGAAGTAAGATGTTGCTTAAGAGCTTGAAAAGCCGACTCGCATTCCTTAGTCCATGTGAAAGAGGCACCGGTAACCAGTAGCTTGTATAGAGGAGTTGCTATGGCAGCAAAGTTGCGTATAAATCGACGAAAATATGAAGCCAAGCCGAGAAAACTACGTAGATCTCTCTGCTGCTGGGGCCGAGGGAAGTGCAGAACTGCATTAATCTTTTCAGGGTCTGGCTGGATGCCATCTTTTGAGACGACGTGGCCCAATACTTATGTGGTCTTGCTTGCAAATTTGCCTTTTTTGTATTGATCTGGAGACCAGCATTTGCAAGGCACTTGAGAACTTCGTGTAATCGATGAAGATGCTGGCTGAAGTTAGACGAAAAGATGACAATATCGTCCAGATAACAGAGGCAGGTCTTCCATCTTAGTCCACGAAGTACGTTATTTATCATGCGCTCAAATGTGGAGGGAGCGTTACAAAGGCCAAAAGACGTCACGTTAAATTCATAAAGTCCGTCTGGTGTAGCGAATGCGGTCTTTTCTTTGTCAGTCTCGTTCATCGGAATTTGCCAATAGCCTGATCGAAGATCAAGGCTGGAGAAATATTGCGCCCCTTGCAGTGTGTCCACAGCGTCGTCAATTCGAAGTATTGGATATACGTCCTTGCGTGTGATCTTATTGAGTGCTCGATAGTCGACGCAAAAGCGAACGGAGCCATCCTTTTTCTTTACCAGAATTACGGGAGAAGCCCAGGAGCTAGATGAAGGTCGAATTATCTTCCGCGCAAGCATGTCAGCAACCTGTTGTTCAATGACCCTCCGTTCGGACGGCGAGACACGATAGGGGCGTCGTCGTATGATAGCGGAACCATCGGTTTCGATGCGGTGTGAAGCCACAGAAGTTTGGCTCAACACAGGGGAACAGCTATCGAAACAGGCTTTGTGCTTCGCCAAGACCGCCAGAAAGGCTTCGGACTGCGCCGCGGTTAGGTCAGAACCAAGAATGGCTGGGGGAGGGAAGGAATCATCCAAACCTAAGGTTGGTGCTGGCGATGAAGAAGGGCAAAGCGTGACTATAGAGATAGGTTCAGTGTCGGCGAGGGTTGCCGCAGTCATCCCTTTGGGCAGCATCACAGGATCTGGGGTCGTGTTGCAGGCAGACAGAAGGGCGCGGCCACGTGAAAACCGGACGAGACAGGCGGCAATGAGGATTCCACGAGAAGTACAGTGGGAAGAAGGGGCGACTAGAGCGTCTCCGTCGGCGATCTGCCGGGATGTTACGGATACAACGTCTTCGTGACCAGGACGCAGGACGTAGTCTACATCAATGGCCAAGTTCACGCATGAAGGTGAAGAACCCGTAACAGGTGCAAGCGCCGTACCAGCGATGTGGACAACTTCCTCTCTACATGAAATGACGGCTGAAGCAGAATGTAGGAAGTCCCAACCCAAGATAAGTTCATGGATACACGTTGGAAGCACGATAAACTGAATGTGGTGGCGAATGCCGTCGATGAGAACACGAGCAGTACACTGTCCGTCGGGGTGAATGAATGCATTATCAGCACCACGCAAAATAGGTCCAAGATACGGCGTTTTCACTTTCCGGAGCTGTGAACACAGATTACTACGAAGAACAGAAACGGCGGCACCGGTATCGATGAGAGCAGACGCGGGAACACCTTCAACAGTTACATAAAGCATGTTGGCCGGGCGAACAGGAGGAATTTTTGAAGACCGATAGGAAGCAGTTTCCCCTCCAAAAACTGCAACAGTTAGTTTTCCGAGTGCTGGTCGGATAGATGGGAAGTGGGGGAAGCGGCGATGTAGAGCGCCGGTAAGGCGAAGGAGAACGACGTCTGGCCGAACGGGAACTATGAGGCAGATTGGGAGCAGCTGGAGGAGACGGTGAACGCTGCTGAGTGAACGAGTACGAACCGGGATAGTAGGAGTCTGGTCGGCGAGTGCGGTCTCTCTCGTGCTCAGCATAGCCTGGTCTTTCATCCTGCTGGCGACGGCGGCAGAAGCTAGATATATGGCCGCGTATACCACAGTAAAAACAAACTGGATGAGGTGGACGCCACGGAGGGTAGGATGGCGCAGCAAGTGCTCTGGTTCCCATCGAAGCCAAATGGTCATAGGTAACGTCAGTAGGCACGGAGGTCAGGGTAGGGGTGGGTAGCGAAGCAACATCCACGTAAGTAGGTGAGGGGCGCGCTACCGGAGCAAGATGCGTCCTGGGTGTAGTCATCGCTGTCAACTCCTGCTGTACGACCTCGCGCAAGTCGAAGGGGGGGGGGGGGGGGGGCACAGGCAGCAGGTTAACGCCTCAGGTGTAGTATTTGAAGCTCTTCGCGGATGATGGTGCGGATGAGAGCACGTAGATCTGAAGAATGGGGAACCTGAGGATCGCTACTGTCATGTTGAAGACGAAGAGACTGCATCTCGTCCAGGCGCTGACACGTGGCAGTGATGTCTTCAACAGAAGCCGGATTTTGCACGATTAAGGCGTTGAACGGGACAGACCCAATGCCTTTTAATATGTGTCGAACGCGTTCGGCTTCCGTCATGCTAGGGTTCGCACGGCGGCACAGAGCCAAGACATCCTCTATGTATGAAGTGTAAGACTTGTGGAAGTTGGAGGCGCGTGCCCAGCTTCTGCTTGGCGACTTCTGCACGGCTAGACGAGGAAGCGAAGATTTGCCGCAGCTTGGCGGTAAACGTGGACCAATCCGCGATGTCGGATTCATGATTGAAATACCACGTCCTTGCAACACCGGCCAAGTAGAATGCGACGTGCCTCAATTTCTGGGTATCGTTCCACAAGAACTCACGCGGTCGTAGTTGTCGATCCAATCGTCGACGTCATCACCGCGGAGTCCCGCAACGACAGGGGGATCGCGTTGAGGGCACGTCACAGTCCAAGAAGGCACCGCAGGCGGAGTCGTTTGTGTGGTAGGGTTAGAGGCGCCGGAAGAGCCGGGGTTGGAATTGTCCATCATTGTAGGGGTAACCAAACGCAGGTGGCGACCAGAACGTAGCTGAGAACGGGAACGCGAGAGGACGTCGGGGTCTTGATGTACCTCCACCACTTTAGAAGACCGAGACAAACCGAGCTGTCAAGCGCTTTTTATTCCAAAAAGGAAACGCCCCAGCTCATGCGCGAAGAAGTAGAAGAACAGGGAAGGTGATGATTGCTATGTACCGTCGAGTGCAAAATATTAAAGACCAGGGGAGCGGTGACTAAACTGCATGGCTGCGCCTTCTGACGGCGGCGCGCCGAAGCTCGAGGGCGCGTACTGCGCACGCTCGTCCTTTACCTGCCAGCCTGCTCGTTCGCTCGCTTCAACCGCGCGCGCACCGGAACGCGAGAGAGAGCGCAAGGTGTCACTTCTGCAGTCGCCGTCGAATCGCCCGAGTGATGATGTCGTCATATCGAGACGAAACCACTTCATTCGCACTGGCAGCGCTCGGAGCGCGCCACTCTCTGGGCGCGAGAAACATGCTTTGCGTCACTTTTTCTGAAATCGAGTTTTGTGATAAGGGCAGAAAGCAGCGATGTCTTTTGCGCTCCACTTCGGAAACTTAAGCATGATACAATTATTTGTGGCCCTCAGTCCAAACATCATGTGCCCAGAGACATGCGTGAGACCACCGAACATCGAGCAGCTGGAGAGAAGAGCCAGGGAAGAGAACGGGGAATCACTTTTACGTATTGACACAACATGAGCTATCTTCCAGTCTTCCGGTACACATCCAGAATCAAGTGATTGTTGGAATATTAAGGACAGTACAACTGATGAGAAATGACTGCTTAGTTTCAAAAATTTTGCACTGATGCCATCGGGCCCTGGGCTCGTCTTGAAATGCAAACGATCAATAGCACATTTTACGCCGTGAGCAGAACACTGTGTTCAGTAACTATCGGCCTATTTCGTTAACCTCAATTAGTTGCAAACTGCTTGAGCATATTCTCTACTCATTATGGCGCATCTCAATCAAAACAATTTGCTAGTTAACAACCAGCACGGTTTTCGCGCGAAGCTTTCATGCCAAACACAGCTTTACGAGTTGGTAACAGACCTTCACAATTCAGTGCACCTGTCTCATTCTGTCGATGGTATTTTTATTAATTTTTCGAAGGCCTTCGACCGTGTACCTCATAAACGACTAACACTGAAAATACGAAACCTCGAACCTCGAACTTGATAGAAAAACAACACGATGGCTTGAAAAGTTTCTAACCAATCGTTTTCACGTGGTTAAATTGAATGACAACATCTCCAGTTCAACCCCTGTCAAGTTGGGTGTCCCTCAAGGTACAGTAATAGGTCCGCTTTTATTTTTGATATATATTAATGACATAGCATTAAATATTAGTTCAACATTTCGCCTTTTTGCCGATGATTGTGTGATTTACAGCGAGATAGCTAGCCCTAACGACGTTATAACACTGCAATCTGACCTTAAAAAACTAACGGAATGGTGCTGCAAATGGCAGATACAAATTAACACAGAAAAGACCAATCACCTGAACTTCACTTCCGTTCCAAAGTCTCAAACAAATACTTACATATTAAACAATAGCATAGTAAACTCGGTTACATCGGTTAAATATCTCAGTGTCTACATAAATTCTAGCTGAACATGGACTGACCATATAGAATATATCACAACTAAAGCCAAAAGAACTTGGATTTCTGAAGCGACGCTTGTATCTGGCCGACAGGGACACCAGGCTTCAAGCGTACACTTTCCTCGTGCGTCCCTCCCTGGAATATGCATCAGTCATTTGGCATCCCTACCAGATCACCCTTACCAATCTACTCGAAGCCGTCCAGAATAAAGCAGCGCGATTCATCATGTCATCCTACTCCCGATTTCAAAGCGTTTCATCTTTGAAGCAAACACTCAACATGCCGCCACTCGCAATGCCCAGAAAATTCGCCAGATTATGCTTTTTTCACACACTGTATCACAGCAACACATCATTTGCCCGGTCACACACTTTACCGCTACCTCATACTTCACATAGCATCGATCATGCCTACAAAGTTAACCCTATCTTCGCCCGGAAGGAAAAGTACAAGAATTCACCGTTAACCTTATCAATAAAAGAATGGAATGAGTTACCCTCCATAATTGCCACGATAACACAGTCTTTATTTCATTCAGCATTACTAACGTATTTACAATCCTAGCACTTTTAGTAACATGTTTCTTTCCCAGAGCACTTATTCGCTTTCGCTACTTTGTTCTTGCTTCGTTGAGTGTGAATTTTATAAGAATATTTACCTTGTTATTATGTTCCACGACTTGCTGTACCCCAAAGTGCTGTATTTACCACCTGCGATGCTCCTTCATTTTTGAAAATTGTGTTCTGCTTTATGCCCCCCCCCCCCCTATGTAATGCCCCTGTGGGCCCTTAGGGTATCTAAATAAATAAATAAATAAATAAATAAATAAATAAATAAATAAATAAATAAATAAGGTATAGATTAGTTCTCTAATCTCGAATACCAGTTGTTCGTGTGGTCCACGTCGCAGGGCTGATAGCAAAGACTGCAGTGCTACCTTCGAGTCACTGAATATTGACCGTCTTCGAGGTGAGGTTGTTCTTGGCTGACGAGACGAAGTGCAGCGCGAAGAGCTGCAAGTTCCACTGCCGTCGATGTTGTTGGGTGACACGTCTTGAAACTGATGGTGGTGGCTTTCGCTAGGAAAACCACGGCCCCAGAGGAACACTGGAGAGTTGCCGATCCGTCAGTATAAAAATGTACCTGTTCGGCGTACCTTTCGTGCAAAAGGAGCAGAGCGAGTTGTTTAAGAGCAGGTGATAACAGCTCAGATTTCTTTCTGATTCCTGGTACGGTGAGGTGCACTGCAGGTCGATCCAAACACCATGGAGGAATCGATGGCTTAGTTGCGGGGGAGAAGCCTGATGGAAAGCAAGTGTAATAATCCAAAATCGTATTGCAAAATGATGCCTGCGGCCTTTCTGACGGTAGTGTTGTCAGATGATGAGAACGGGCCGGGGCAAAGTGCCTAATGTGCACTCTCAGCACTTCACCGCAATGTGCGTTTGTATGGGTTGGTCCTGGGCAATTGCAATAGTCGCCACTGTTGATGTGCATTTCGGCAAACCAAGACAAACCCTTAGAGCCCGAGCTTGAATAGCCTGTAGAGCACGAAGGCTTGTCTGGCAAGTGTTCGTAAGTACGGGCAGACTGTATCTTAAGAAGCCCAGAAAAAGAGCCCTGTACAATTCCAACGTTGCATGTACTGACATTCCCCAAGTCTTTCTGCCCAGAAACTTGAAAAGCTGGGAGATTGCTGTCAAACGCTGTTTCAAGTAGGTCACGTGCGGGCTCCATGAGAGATCTCTATCAATGATTATGCCAAGAAATCTGTGAGTCTTATCATAAGGAATTATCACATAAGGAATTACACTTTGTCAATTGGGATTATTTAGCCAATGCACTCCGCAGTCGTTTCTGCGGTAGCTGTCGTCCCGTACGCAACCGCTTGCCCGTGCAAGACATCAGCTGTTCGCGTGATCCAATGCAATCAGTGGCCCTCGTTGTTGTAAACGACGTCGCACTTCCTAGCATCTTCCACTGAAGTGTACGTGTCGCACAGGAAAACGCGTAAAAGCACAATCAGCGGTTCAGAGAGCTTCATTCTGTGAGCTCTGCCACGCTTGCGATGTGGCTCGCTGTCGAGTGGTCTTATGTATAGCTTATGTGCTCGGAAGTCGTTGCTCCGTATCTGTCGTCCCGCACGCATGCGCTTGCCCGTCCCAGAAAGTAGCAGCTTGATTTTTCTCATGTACGCATCGCGAAGGAAAATTTGCAGAAGCAGGTTTTCCACAGATTTCACAGCCAACTTGTTCTTCGCAACAGACAGACAAATAACTTTATTCACTAGGTCCTGAGAAGCCCTGCCCTAGGGCAGAGCTGCGGGCCGCTCCCATGTGGGGACGGGTAAGCCGAGCCTAACCGCCGCATCGTGGGCTCTCTGGACAGCCCAAGTTTGTCGTGAAAGTTCTGAGCTCTGGATGGCAGAGCTCCATTTTTCTTCCGTGAAGCGATTGGGTCCCTGTAACGAGGGGCATCGCCAGAGCATGTGTTCTAAATTGCTAACTTCGCAAGAAAGGCTGAAAATTACCTATCCAGAAAGGGCTCAGTCAAGGAGACACAATCTCTCCAATGATATTCACTTCATGCTTAAAAGTATACAAGCTATTATACTGGGAATGGTTATGAGTGAGGATCACTGGGGAATATCTCAGCAACCTTCGGCTTTCAGATGACTTGTCCTGGTCAGCAACATTGTGCATGATTTGGAACCACTGGTTGGAAACCTTAAACGAGAAAGTTCAATAAGGGGGCTGAAGAATAGTATGCGGCATCATGTCAGGTGCGAAACTAGCCTATAAGCCTGTGTACGCCTACGTAGTAGAAGTAACAGGAGTCCATTGCTACGGTTTTCGCTCGTGTTCGTGGCTGGGTTGGGAAATGTTGTGAAGGAAATCTCATACGTTTTCATAGGACGAAAAAGCCGAAGAGAATGAGTTTGTTTAATATTGTGCTTTGCTGTGCTGGGTGAATTAGTGAATAGTAGGGTTAAGAACGTTCCAGCAGGTGAAAAAAAATCGTATACGCAGAGCATAAGTATGTTTGTTGTTGGAATGAAATTTAAGGTTAATTTTACTATCTGTAACGATGGTGAACAAGATCAAGCGTGAATATTCTTTGCTCAGTTGGTGATTTATTCCTAAATACTCGCTATCGACGTTTTTTTCATGCGGAAGGTTTCACCGATGCTGCCGGGATTTAAAAACAGATACTTTGCTAGAATTCGTGATTTGATATATTTCAGCTTACTCGAGATAATCAGCGTGACAGCACAACTTTAGAGATTTCAAGCTAAAACACTTAAGTAGTCCCCACGTTTACTATAAGTTCCCCCGACTGCCGTTGCCACGCTTAACGTTGTGTCTACTTCCCGCGCGCCACATGAAGCATAAACCTGATCAGCTTTGTTTGTACTGTAGTCAAGCTTCAGTTATAGTAACATGATTTTAATTCTATTGTTGTTGCCTTGCTTACGTCATCCAACAGAATAAGTGCCTGAAAAATCCCAAACTGAACATTTTTGCTCCACTTTAATCAGAGTACGAAAATACAGATTCTGGAATGTTTATTTCGCTTAAAGAAGTGTGCTCAACGGCGGTAATTAGTGCAAAAAAGGAACGTCCGTCTGACGCGAAAAAATCGCCGTCACTAGTCACTAAGCTTAGTTAGAGCTAACACCTTCCGTATTTATGTTTGAGGTCAGTTAAAATTGGGCTTCGATTACAGCCGCCGTCAGATTTATTACGATCAGAGAAGACACCTTTCTGATGGTTTCATGTAGACAAAACTGTTTGCAAAAACCAACCATTAAACGTTTTGTAAAAAAAAACACACATTAAGCTACGGAATAAAACGTAACCTAATTAAAAATCACGAGTGCCTGTCACAGTGTATATATTTTCATCGTAGTAAGCTCTTGAACTTGTACAATAAAACAGGTTTAGAAAAGAAAATACGAAGCGGATGCTTTCTGTCGCACGCACACAACCACGCTTTATTAGACTCCAGAGACATAACTTGAGCCAAATAGGAATTGGGAACACCTCTAAGAGTCACAAATTAGCCTGAAAACTACGTAACTGAATCGTGGAAGTTCACATTTGATTCGTTATCCACTGTCGGCGGAGGTCATCGGCCCAATGGTACAGACATCGTGTGGGCTGCTACGACGTGGCAAGACGAGGCAGGACTGTAGGCCAGGAGGGAAGGCCAGGATCATAGAGGCTGTGCTCCCCTGCACGCCCCGCACACCAGCTGCAGATTTGAGCCATAGGCTCAGGAGCACCAGACATAGGCAGGAGCCCGGACCTGTCGTCCGACAGGGTACTTCTTCTATAGGCTTCCTCTCCGCGCCGCTACCACGTTCCTCGCTCGCGCCACAAGGCTCTCCGGAGGTTTTTCTTTCTCTTCTTCGACTTCTTGTGGTGCCATTGCAGGCACCGTGCCTTCATCGTCATCGCTGTTGTCTTCGCTTCCCTTTGCAACGCAACACGTACGCATCACGACGGTGCCCCCGTAGTGAAATGAAAAAAATGTCCTTAAGGCGTGTTCGGGCTAAGTATGACTGCGGCTGTACATCTCAGCTCAAAAGATTTCTTGCCAGGCCATATGCTTCAGGCCTCACACCCATCACGCACACTGTCGTACTGACGTCTCTGCACTTCAGTAATATGAATCGCGTCTCCCTCATTTAGCATCACCTTAAGCCCCCTCGCCCACCCCACAGAACGTCCGTCCTCCCTCACCAAATTTACAAAGATGATCCTCACCTCAATGTGTGACGGTGACAACAGATGAGGGCGAGGAGGTTTTCCTGAGAGGGAAGATGACTGGAAATACCAAGCACATGCCTTAAACCGGAGAGGGACGTAGACACAATACAAGTGGCTGTCTTGTGTCTACTTCCGTTTGCCATCTATGGTACGCATTAGTAAATCCGCATGTATGAACGGTCATAACGGCAAACATTCCGGGGCAGTGGAAACGTTTTGTATGTTTTCTTGTTTGTTGTAGGCGTACATTTATGTGCTAAAGTATGTGCTAAATTAGAACGCACCTGTCATTTCGCATATCTTTAATATAGCAATTTCTACTGGCATTTTTTCCAAATCACATGCAGGCAGCTAAGGTAACCGTAAGCCATAAAGGTGGGGATCAAAACACTTTTTCTAACTATCGTCCAGTCTCAATTTTACCTGTTTTCTCAAAAAGGCTTGAAAAGGTGATTAATGCGCGAATTGACAGTTTCTGAAGCAAACATAACCTTATAACGAGTCATCAATTTGGGTTTAGGAAACCGTCGTTCCACACAGAGTGTTCTTTGGCTGCAAAAAGAAATTATTTTAGAAAACATGGAAAATACATTGATGACAATCGGACTATACTTGGATTTCAGTCAAGCTTTTAACCCTGTAAATCACACCATTTTATTGGCTAAAATGGAACGCTATTGATTTAGAGGAGTAGCGCTGGAGTTAATTCGTTCATACCTCACGGGTCGCTTACAATATATTGAGATAGGCAGATACAAATCGCGGATGATAGAGATGGTGTCAGGGGTGCCACAGGGAAGTATTTTGGGGCCTATTCTTTTCCTCTTTTACATCAATGATATAGTACAAATAAATAAAACTTGCAAATTTGTTATCTACGCAGATGATTCTCCGTGTTTTCTTGCAGGAAAAGATCTAGTGCACGTTACTGTCGAGGCAGATGCGTTCTGTTCTAGAGCAAACAAATGGTGAAAGACAAATTGACATTGAACGAATCGAAAAATAGTGTGTGTTGTTTCGTCCGTTAGGAACATTGGTTAAGGTACCTGAATCCCTTATGCGTGGCCTGTACAATGTTTCGTTTGAAAAATGTGTAAAAACACTTGGCATTATATTTAATGAACATATATCCTGGACCCAGCACATTCAGTCATTATTGCTTAAATTAAGCAAGGCAGTGGGCATAATGAATAGGTACCGACAAGATCTCCTGGTGGCAGTTAGAAGATTGCTTTATGATGCCTTGTTCACTTATCATTTGTATTATTGTGTGCTAGTTTTGATTAACGCTACAGATGAGAACCTACACAAACTAGTTTTAGTACAAAAAAGGGCAGTCCGCGTGGTAGTCTGCGCAGCGCGGCAGTCGCGCGGCAGTCCTTTGTCACGACACATGGCATCATAGGGACACCGATGATACCGCTTTACATGACAGATACTGCTGTTATAAAAGAGAAAACGAGACCGTTCATTGGCAGTGGGCATTGCAGCAGCACAACCGGCATCATGCTAAAAAACCCATCCTGCTTTGCACTACAGGTTGCGGCTGCCTTGTTTTGCTGCCAACTAACGCCATGCACCGGCTTCCTGGAGACCGAGCGCACCGAAGTTCTGCGCGATCCTGACCTAGACACGTACGCACGTGGGATACACCTTGTCTCTGATCGCCAATTCATCCACCTCGTCACGACACATGGCATCATAGCGACACCGACGATACTGCTTCACGTGACGGATACTGCTGTTATAAAAGAGGAGACGAGACCGTTCATCGGCAGTGGGCATTGCAGCAGCACAACCGGCATCATGCTAAAAAACCCATCCTGCTTTGCACTACAGGTTGCGGCTGCCTTGTTTTGCTGCCAACTAACGCCATGCACCGGCTTCCTGGAGACCGAGCACACCGATGTTCTGCGCAATCCTGACCTAGACACGTACGCACGTGGGATACACCTTGTCTCTGATCGCCAATTCATCCACCTCGTCACGACACATGGCATCATAGCGACACCGACGATACTGCTTCACGTGACGGATACTGCTGTTATAAAAGAGGAGACGAGACCGTTCATCGGCAGTGGGCATTGCAGCAGCACAACCGGCATAATGCTAAAAAACCCATCCTGCTTTGCCACTACAGGTTGCGGCTGCCTTGTTTTGCTGCCAACTAACGCCATGCACCGGCTTCCTGGAGACCGAGCACACCGATGTTCTGCGCAATCCTGACCTAGACACGTACGCACGTGGGATACACCTTGTCTCTGATCGCCAATTCATCCACCTCGTCACGACACATGGCATCATAGCGACACCGACGATACTGCTTCACGTGACGGATACTGCTGTTATAAAAGAGGAGACGAGACCGTTCATCGGCAGTGGGCATTGCAGCAGCACAACCGGCATAATGCTAAAAAACCCATCCTGCTTTCCACTACAGGTTGCGGCTGCCTTGTTTTGCTGCCAACTAACGCCATGCACCGGCTTCCTGGAGACCGAGCACACCGATGTTCTGCGCAATCCTGACCTAGACACGTACGCACGTGGGATACACCTTGTCTCTGATCGCCAATTCATCCACCTCGTCACGACACATGGCATCATAGCGACACCGACGATACTGCTTCACGTGACGGATACTGCTGTTATAAAAGAGGAGACGAGACCGTTCATCGGCAGTGGGCATTGCAGCAGCACAACCGGCATCATGCTAAAAAACCCATCCTGCTTTGCACTACAGGTTGCGGCTGCCTTGTTTTGCTGCCAACTAACGCCATGCACCGGCTTCCTGGAGACCGAGCACACCGATGTTCTGCGCAATCCTGACCTAGACACGTACGCACGTGGGATACACCTTGTCTCTGATCGCCAATTCATCCACCTCGTCACGACACATGGCATCATAGCGACACCGACGATACTGCTTCACGTGACGGATACTGCTGTTATAAAAGAGGAGACGAGACCGTTCATCGGCAGTGGGCATTGCAGCAGCACAACCGGCATCATGCTAAAAAACCCATCCTGCTTTGCACTACAGGTTGCGGCTGCCTTGTTTTGCTGCCAACTAACGCCATGCACCGGCTTCCTGGAGACCGAGCACACCGATGTTCTGCGCAATCCTGACCTAGACACGTACGCACGTGGGATACACCTTGTCTCTGATCGCCAATTCATCCACCTCGTCACGACACATGGCATCATAGCGACACCGACGATACTGCTTCACGTGACGGATACTGCTGTTATAAAAGAGGAGACGAGACCGTTCATCGGCAGTGGGCATTGCAGCAGCACAACCGGCATAATGCTAAAAAACCCATCCTGCTTTGCACTACAGGTTGCGGCTGCCTTGTTTTGCTGCCAACTAACGCCATGCACCGGCTTCCTGGAGACCGAGCACACCGATGTTCTGCGCAATCCTGACCTAGACACGTACGCACGTGGGATACACCTTGTCTCTGATCGCCAATTCATCCACCTCGTCACGACACATGGCATCATAGCGACACCGACGATACTGCTTCACGTGACGGATACTGCTGTTATAAAAGAGGAGACGAGACCGTTCATCGGCAGTGGGCATTGCAGCAGCACAACCGGCATAATGCTAAAAAACCCATCCTGCTTTGCACTACAGGTTGCGGCTGCCTTGTTTTGCTGCCAACTAACGCCATGCACCGGCTTCCTGGAGACCGAGCACACCGATGTTCTGCGCAATCCTGACCTAGACACGTACGCACGTGGGATACACCTTGTCTCTGATCGCCAATTCATCCACCTCGTCACGACACATGGCATCATAGCGACACCGACGATACTGCTTCACGTGACGGATACTGCTGTTATAAAAGAGGAGACGAGACCGTTCATCGGCAGTGGGCATTGCAGCAGCACAACCGGCATCATGCTAAAAAACCCATCCTGCTTTCCACTACAGGTTGCGGCTGCCTTGTTTTGCTGCCAACTAACGCCATGCACCGGCTTCCTGGAGACCGAGCACACCGATGTTCTGCGCAATCCTGACCTAGACACGTACGCACGTGGGATACACCTTGTCTCTGATCGCCAATTCATCCACCTCGTCACGACACATGGCATCATAGCGACACCGACGATACTGCTTCACGTGACGGATACTGCTGTTATAAAAGAGGAGACGAGACCGTTCATCGGCAGTGGGCATTGCAGCAGCACAACCGGCATAATGCTAAAAAACCCATCCTGCTTTGCACTACAGGTTGCGGCTGCCTTGTTTTGCTGCCAACTAACGCCATGCACCGGCTTCCTGGAGACCGAGCACACCGATGTTCTGCGCAATCCTGACCTAGACACGTACGCACGTGGGATACACCTTGTCTCGGATCGCCAATTCATCCACCTCGTCACGACACATGGCATCATAGCGACACCGACGATACTGCTTCACGTGACGGATACTGCTGTTATAAAAGAGGAGACGAGACCGTTCATCGGCAGTGGGCATTGCAGCAGCACAACCGGCATCATGCTAAAAAACCCATCCTGCTTTGCACTACAGGTTGCGGCTGCCTTGTTTTGCTGCCAACTAACGCCATGCACCGGCTTCCTGGAGACCGAGCACACCGATGTTCTGCGCAATCCTGACCTAGACACGTACGCACGTGGGATACACCTTGTCTCTGATCGCCAATTCATCCACCTCGTCACGACACATGGCATCATAGCGACACCGACGATACTGCTTCACGTGACGGATACTGCTGTTATAAAAGAGGAGACGAGACCGTTCATCGGCAGTGGGCATTGCAGCAGCACAACCGGCATCATGCTAAAAAACCCATCCTGCTTTGCACTACAGGTTGCGGCTGCCTTGTTTTGCTGCCAACTAACGCCATGCACCGGCTTCCTGGAGACCGAGCACACCGAAGTTCTGCGCAATCCTGACCTAGACACGTACGCACGTGGGATACACCTTGTCTCTGATCGCCAATTCATCCACCTCGTCACGACACATGGCATCATAGCGACACCGACGATACTGCTTCACGTGACGGATACTGCTGTTATAAAAGAGGAGACGAGACCGTTCATCGGCAGTGGGCATTGCAGCAGCACAACCGGCATAATGCTAAAAAACCCATCCTGCTTTCCACTACAGGTTGCGGCTGCCTTGTTTTGCTGCCAACTAACGCCATGCACCGGCTTCCTGGAGACCGAGCACACCGATGTTCTGCGCAATCCTGACCTAGACACGTACGCACGTGGGATACACCTTGTCTCTGATCGCCAATTCATCCACCTCGTCACGACACATGGCATCATAGCGACACCGACGATACTGCTTCACGTGACGGATACTGCTGTTATAAAAGAGGAGACGAGACCGTTCATCGGCAGTGGGCATTGCAGCAGCACAACCGGCATCATGCTAAAAAACCCATCCTGCTTTGCACTACAGGTTGCGGCTGCCTTGTTTTGCTGCCAACTAACGCCATGCACCGGCTTCCTGGAGACCGAGCACACCGAAGTTCTGCGCAATCCTGACCTAGACACGTACGCACGTGGGATACACCTTGTCTCTGATCGCCAATTCATCCACCTCGTCACGACACATGGCATCATAGCGACACCGACGATACTGCTTCACGTGACGGATACTGCTGTTATAAAAGAGGAGACGAGACCGTTCATCGGCAGTGGGCATTGCAGCAGCACAACCGGCATCATGCTAAAAAACCCATCCTGCTTTGCACTACAGGTTGCGGCTGCCTTGTTTTGCTGCCAACTAACGCCATGCACCGGCTTCCTGGAGACCGAGCACACCGAAGTTCTGCGCAATCCTGACCTAGACACGTACGCACGTGGGATACACCTTGTCTCTGATCGCCAATTCATCCACCTCGTCACGACACATGGCATCATAGCGACACCGACGATACTGCTTCACGTGACGGATACTGCTGTTATAAAAGAGGAGACGAGACCGTTCATCGGCAGTGGGCATTGCAGCAGCACAACCGGCATCATGCTAAAAAACCCATCCTGCTTTGCACTACAGGTTGCGGCTGCCTTGTTTTGCTGCCAACTAACGCCATGCACCGGCTTCCTGGAGACCGAGCACACCGAATGTTCTGCGCAATCCTGACCTAGACACGTACGCACGTGGGATACACCTTGTCTCTGATCGCCAATTCATCCACCTCGTCACGACACATGGCATCATAGCGACACCGACGATACTGCTTCACGTGACGGATACTGCTGTTATAAAAGAGGAGACGAGACCGTTCATCGGCAGTGGGCATTGCAGCAGCACAACCGGCATCATGCTAAAAAACCCATCCTGCTTTGCACTACAGGTTGCGGCTGCCTTGTTTTGCTGCCAGCTAACGCCATGCGCCGGCTTCCTGGAGACCGAGCACACCGAAGTTCTGCGCAATCCTGACCTAGACACGTACGCACGTGGGATACACCTTGTCTCTGATCGCCAATTCATCCACCTCGTCACGACACATGGCATCATAGCGACACCGACGATACTGCTTCACGTGACGGATACTGCTGTTATAAAAGAGGAGACGAGACCGTTCATCGGCAGTGGGCATTGCAGCAGCACAACCGGCATCATGCTAAAAAACCCATCCTGCTTTGAACTACAGGTTGCGACTGCCTTTTTTTGCTGCCAGCTAACGCCATGCGCCGGCTTCCTGGAAACCGAGCACACCGAAGTTCTGCGCAATCCTGACCTAGACACGTACGCACGTGGGATACACCTTGTCTCTGATCGCCAATTCATCCGCCTCGTCACGACACATGGCATCATAGTGACACCGACGATACCGCTTCACGTGACGGATACTGCTGCTACAAAAGAGGAAACGAGACCGTTCATCGGCAGCGGGCGTTGCAGCAGCACAACTGGCATCATGCGAAAAAAACCATTCTGCTTTGCACTACAGGTCACTAACTACTCTTATAAATGCTTCCGTAGTGATGTCCATTGCTTGCTGTAAGAGACCATTGCTTGTTGTTAGAGGAGTCCCAAAATGGTACTCGGATGAAGAGCTACTCACCTTCCTGAGACCTCAGGGAGTATTTCATGCAAGAAGAGTCATCTGTCGGGTCCAAACCACGTCATCTGAATGGGAGTCAAGGCGCACTAATTCGGTGGTTCTCACATTTGCTCCAAACTCTGAACGCCCGGAGAAGATCAACCTTGGTTTCACCAGACACGAGCTTGTCGACTACGTGGAGACACCACCACGCTGTTTTAAGTGTCAGCGCTTCGGACATATCGCTAAGTACTGTCGTGAGGAACATAGGTGCAAGTGCTGTGGGGGACCTCATGATTTTAAGACGGGCGCAAGTAAAGAAAAGACTGTGTGTGCAAACTGCGGCGGCGACCATCCTGCTAGCTACGGTCGATGTCCTGCGCGGACAGCTGCTCAACGAAGGAATAAGATGTTTGTTTAGGGTCCAAAGAATGCAAGCGCACCATCGAACATGAAGAAGACACCCAGCGCGCCGCAACTAACTGGTTTGGAAAGAGAGTACGCTTCTCATTTCCCGCGTCTCACACCGATAAACGAAGTAATTGAGCCAACGCAAACGGTCACCGCCGCTGAGAAACCTGTTCCAAAAGAGTCCGAAAAGCGCACCTATGCGGCCGCAGTAAACCGACCTCAAGCACCACTTGGAAGCAGTCAGCTGGAAAACTGCCAACATGTGATACGTGCTTTGTTCATGGCACTACGTTCTCACGTCGCGAAGATGCCTGCGAGTTCAACGAAGGATATGCTGGAAGCAGTGCTGGCTCTTGAGTCAGTAATACTCTGCTCTACTTCCACATACCCTCAGTAGCATAATGGCAACTTCTCGCCCACTTGGCCCATTCCGTCGTCCAAAAGTGCTCTTAATAATGCAATGGAACTGCGCCGGTATTCAACAGCGTCTGTTTGAACTTAACCTTTTCCTTCGTGACACACCTATACCAATTCTAGCCCTCTCGGAGGCTGGTCTCCCTAATGGAAGGACGAGCCCAGGGTACATCAGACATGGAAATCCGAGTATACCGTCATTTGCTAATGGAAGTGCGATGATATACATCAGGCGAGAAATACCTCACGTCGCCTTAGCAGTGCAAGGCATCTGTTCTACCTACTTGGAAGTCACCGCAGTGCAAGTGTGCCTAGGAAACCGAAAACTCAGTGTGGTGTCGGTGTATATAAGTCCACACAGGAAGGTCTCCATGGAGGCGTTTATAAAGGACCTTTGCATTCGTTGCCCCTCTCCTGGAATAATCTGTGGCGATTTTAACGCACATCATTCGCTTTGGGGAGATAAGATTGCAGATTTCCGAGGCAAAGAACTTGTTGCAGCCGCGGATGCTACTGACTTATGTATCGCGAACGATGGTAAACGGACTTTCTTCAGACCACCAGATTCATGGAGTGCCATAGACCTTGTGATCCATTCTACAGACCTTTGCGTATCGTCGACAACGGCCCCAGACAGGATGGGCAGCGACCATTTTCCAATCTTCACCAACATCACCGGTTTTCACACTGCTGGTCGACGATTCTGTGCTGTGACATGCTGGGACATGTACAGAGATGCGTTGGATGAATCCCCTGGTGAGCTATTCGCAGATATGCTGCGGAGCAAGAGAGTGGCTACCTCAATGTTGAAACTGCCACATCATTTTCCTACTCCTGATTTGAAACTAAAGAACCTCTGCGTAGCGCGTAGGAGAGAGGAGCGGAAACTAATGAGAAAAACGGGAAATCCCTCTGCAAAACTGAATACAACAGGATAAACGCTGTCATCCGTCGTCACACAAAAAGGTTAAGACGAGTTCAGTGGGCTGCTTTCTGTGAGAGCTTATCGGCGTTTACTCCCATGACAAAGATATGGGGAGTAATGAATAGTCTATCCGGAATGATTCGCCCGCACAGGCCATTCGAAGCACTTGCTTTAAAGCAAGGAAAAGATTTGCAAACCCTTGCAGAAGATTTTGCAGACGTATACACATCTGGCAGATCAGCAGGAGTATCGAACCCTCTGTTGTCTCAAGCATTCGATGCCATGGATACGCCATGCACTTTGCGTTAGTTGGATTTGGCGCTTAGCAAATTAAGAAGACGCTGTGCTGTGGGTCCCGATTCGATCAGCAATCAGATGCTGACAAATCTGCCATACGAACGAAGATGAGCCCTTCTGGACGTATTTAATCACGTCTGGAGCACCGGAGAGATCCCAGCAACGTGGCAGATAGCATGGGTTGTGCCAGTACTCAAGTCCGGAAAGGATCCTGCGAACCTCGCCTCATATCGACCAGTATCGCTAACATCATGTGTATCAAAGTTGATGGAAAGACTAGTATGTACGAGGTTAACATAGTATCTTGAGCAAGGAAATAGAGTGCCATCGTGCATGACCGGCTTTCGTCCACGGTTGATTGCCCAGGACAGTGTCTTGGATTTAATAAGCCATATCGAGCGCCACCGCGCAGACGGCCTTTCCACACTCGCCATCATTATGGACGTTGCCAAGGCTTACGACTGTGTGCTTCATACAGGCATCATCAACGGACTCCAAAACATGGGCGTCTCGGGAAATGCTCTTCGATTCATCCATGAATTTCTCAGAGATCGATGTGTCCAAGTTAAGCTCAGAAGTATAATGAGTGATAAGCGACGAATTTCCCTCGGTGTCCCACAAGGAAGCGTTCTATCTCCCTTGCTATTTAACGTTCCCATGGCCAGCCTTCCAGATGCACTGAAAGTAGGTCGGACGGCAGTTAAAATGTCCATCTACGCAGATGACATCTGCATTTGGATCTCGGGGTACCAACACAAACGGTTGGCCCGGATAGCCCAGGGCGCAATCTGCGCCATCGAACCCCACTTATCGATGCTTGGCCTATCTTTATCAGCGGAAAAATCTGCCTTCATGCTTTTCCCGGGAGTGAGACGCAAGTCAACACGCCTGACGCTGAATATCAGAGGGCATTCAATTCTTCGTGCAACTCATTTTCGTTTCCTGGGCGTCACCATTGACAGCAAGCTACTATGGCGTCGTGCGGCCGAAAGTGTTGTGGCTGCATCAGTGAAAAGAGTCAACGCACTTCGTCGATTGGCAGGTGTACGTTGGGGAAACAATCCTATGCCCATGCTTAAACTGAACGCTGCACTGATAACAAGCCGCATTCTCTATCAGCTCCCTCTGATTTCACCGTCATCGAGTCAATTCGAGCACTTGGAGGCTGTGCACAGAATGGGACTTCGCTTGGCGATGGGAGTTCCACAGACGGCTTCAAACAAGAAAGTCACTAATGAGGCAGAGTCTCTTCCACTCCGCCTCTTGGCATCTCAGGCGTTGCTGACGCAGCTATTAAGGCTGGGCGAGTCCTGCGCAGGCACGGCGCTTCTCCGGCGGCTAAGAGCAAGAACTCGCTCACATTTCCATGCGGCGCTGAACACTTTCCAATTTTTAGGATTGGAATGGCCTAAACAAGTCGCCTTGACCCGCCATGGTCTTTTTCGGACGTTACCTGCAGCCTCAGTGTACCCCACCTACCGGTGAAACGCTCCATTTCAATTGCAGAAGCAAAGTTTATTGTGCTGGAACACTTAAGCACAGCGTTTCAAAGCCACTTACAAGTGTACACAGACGGTTCGGTGTGCGCACAAACAGATAGCTGTGCAGCGGCATTCTGCATACCATTCCTTGATGTGTCATGGTCTGGCCGACTGGATCGCGTAGTTTCCTCTACAACAGTATAAAGCGCCGGAATCACCGCGGCTTTACGGAAACTACGGGCCTTTTCTACACGAGATGTCGTGGTGTTGACGGATTCCAAGGCAGCGTTACAGAGATTACATCGTGGCCTACCTCTAGAGAATTTTACAAGGCAATCTCTGGCACTAATTAACGATCTAACAAGCAAAGGATTTAACATAAGATTCCAGTGGATACCATCACACGTAGGAATTGATGGAAACGAGAAAGCTGACGCCCTTGCATGCCTAGCGCTGACATGTGTCCCAAAAGTGAAAGCTCCAAAAGCTTTTCAGAACCCTAAGGGTGCAATCCGCCTTCACTTTAGGGAGATCCACAAGAATCCCCACGAAGCCTGTGTGACTCATGGATTTACCCGCGAAGAAGCGACGCTTTTATACCGCATCAGGACCGACTCCGCGTACACCACAGCTTGGTTATTCAAGACTGGGCTTCGCGCTTCCCCATTCTGTGCTTTCTGTGGTGACACTGGTGACATCGAACATTTCATTTGGATATGCCCGCAGTTTGACACAGAAAGAAAAGCGATGGTCGACAGCCTACAAAAGAGCGGTCTTAGGCACAGGACCTTTGAAGACGTCGTTTTCCCCGGAGGGCCTGTGACAACCACGAAGGGAGCGCAACGACTGCTGATAGCCTTCCTGCGAGACACGGGGCTCATAGACACTTGGTGACACACCCCTAATCTCAACTCGAAGGAGGATCAGGCGGAACAATTGCCGGCTATGTATGCCAGGCTAACCCCGCCTGCTTCAACATCACCACCACCACCACCATTGCTTGCTGCTGCTGCCCTGCCCACTGTGTGTCAAGTGTATTTTGAGTTGCGTACCTTGTTTGCCTAGCGATATTTTACTGTGCGGCGATATTGAGGAAAACCCCAGGCCAACTGAAAAGGAAATGCTGCATAAGTTATTGGAGTGCCAGAACAAAATGCTGTTCGCTATTGAGGAGATCAAGACATCTCAAATAAACATGGAACAAAAAGTGTATATCCCAACAAGTAGAATCGACCTTGTTGAGAAGCAATTATCAACTCTAGCTGAGCTGGACAGCAAGGTTAATGACGTTGAAACCATGATATCTGCATTGAACAAACGACTTACTTCACTGGTAGAAAGGTCGACAATTTTGAAAACAGGGGACGGATGAACAACCTGATTATTTACAGCGTAGACGAGTCGTCTGAAAACTAAACTAGCGAAGCGCTTGAAAGGGTCGTGACTGAAGAAGTATTTAAAAAGGTATTGCGTGTAAACGTTGTCTGTATCAAAAGGATACACAAACTAGGTGGAAAGATGGAAAATGAAACGCGTCCTGTTATTTTAAAATCCGTTGACTACCATGACAAAGCATCCATACTGAAAGCCTGTAGTAAACTAAAGGACAGTACATATTCTGGGTCAGAGGATGTTTCAAAAAAGGTTCGTGAAATACGCAAACAGTTATGGAAAAGCGCCTCGGACGAAAAAGCAAACGCAGCGAAAGTTAAGCTTCTAAATAATAACTTAAACGTTGATGGCATCATGTATAAATGGGATGAGGCAGAGGGTTTTTCGTTATCACCTTAATGCAAAAAAAAACGGAATCGATAACGCAGTCCAACGCGTCGTTCACACACAATTCTCAATGTTAACTGTATGAGTATTGTAAACAAGGCTACTGAGTTTGAGGGTCTTCTACTGGTACATAATTCAGATATTGCTGTTCTTACTGAGACGTGGTTGACCAGCACAATATAGGACCGTGAATTTGTCCCACCGGAATTTACTCTGTTTAGAAAAGATCGTAGCACTAAAGGGGGTGGTGTGTGTATTGTTTTCAAGACATCTTTAAATATTCAAAAAATGCCAGATGTATCTAATGTAGAATTTATCTTTTGCAAGGTCTGCTATGCTAATGTTGCGTATGTTTTGGGAGCAGTGTACAGACCCCCTGCGTCTACCGCAACCGTTCTAGAGAAATTACAACTGGAATACATCAACGCATATGTCAATCCCGGTGATCGAATTATTTTGGCAGGAGATTTTAACTTGCCTAAAGAGAACTGGTCCTCTATGTCGCATGGTAAACGCAGTGATACCACGGGTGATACATTCTTGAATATCAGCTTTGGTTTTGACCTTTCGCAAGGAGTTAAATAGAATACGAGGGTGCAGGGTACGTCTAAATCGATTTTAGATCTTTGTTTTGTTAGTGGAGACATTTTTCCTAATGCCCTCTGTGAAGTAGTCCTTGGCATTTCCGATCACCGTGCTGTATTGCTTCATGTATCTTCTGCCGCTACAAATGAAATCCGAAAAACATCTACGTTTCCTAACTTTTCTAAAGCAGAAGACGTGTCAATAATAGATGTCCTTTCCTTTCATTTTGAGGACTTTGCCAATAGTTCTGATAACGTGCATATTCTTTGGCATCGGTTTAAGGGCCCATACGCGCTCAATCCGCACATCCGCTCCTCACGCCTCCGCCTTCTTGCGGACCAGGGCGGAAGGCCAAAAGGCGGATCGTGTCGAAAAAGTCGTCGTTCGCTGCATCCGCACGAGCGGATTGCACGCGCACTCCGATTGGACGACGCGGTCTGTTGACAGCTGGCAACCATTCGGCGGAGCAAAGTGTTCAAGGTTGGCAACTACCTTTGACAGCAGACGGCACTGGCATATTTTTGTAGATGCGACTTCAAGTTTCCGCGTCACAGTGAAAATGCGACTTTAGGCTGTCACATTCTGTTCTGCATCTGCATGTGTTGCATTGGCACCGTCATAGTTGTTCGAAACACCGCACAATCATCCTATCTGCGCCACCTTTAAAAAATGTATTGCAATCGCCTCATGTCGCAACATGGGACGTATTCTAAAACGATCACTGTCTGTGCGCGCTGCCTTGGCTGGTTGAGCAAAATCTATGGAATCATTCTACGTACCGCATTCTACGTGCGTTACGCGAAAGCGATAATATCGCCGAGCGATTCGACCGAAATCCCCGTGTTCGGTGCGATGGCGCCATTTCTGTAGTGCTAGTGACAGTTTGCAAGAAAACGGAACACACGCACAGCTGTCGCGGAATACAGCTGCGTAGCTCGACAAGACAGCCCTCCTTACTATTCAGCACGCGTGTGAGGCTCTGAGTACACCTTGCTGATATGCTTGCATTTGCTTGTTCATGATTCTTTTGTTTTTTTTTCACTCTTCCAATTTTAAGAGTGTGCTTAAAGCACGTGAATGCATGAAATACCTTTTTTTGCATATATAAAACCACCAAAGACGAAGTCCGGCATTAAATGTGCTTCTTAGAAATTGCAAACTTGCTGCTTGTAAGCTTTTCAAACAATATAAAACCTTAGCAGATGTGCTCAGTCATGAATGAAGTTCTTACCGTGTGTAAAAAGGTTGTGCATAAGTGCTTAACTTGACGCAGCAAGGAATTGAAGGTTAGGCAGCAAGTGGGTACAATTCATTATGACTGGCATAAAAGCAATATGTACGTATAGTGGTCACCTCATGCAGACACATACTCATGAGATGTTTTCAAGCAGAATATTTATTTGAAAGCACATAATAATTTATATTGCTGATAAGACAACTTATTTCAAGTGAAATCAAATAATTACATTCTTTCTTGTCAGCCTGGGTGGCTAATCTGTTGCCCCTATACTACTTAGAGAGAGAGAGAGAAAGCTCTTTATTGAAAATGAGAGCTCCCTACTAAAAAATCCTATTTAAATTCAAACAGGGTTATACAGGTTTAAACGGGTTTTAACAGGGACCTGTTTGGCAACAAACATGTGTTTACACACAAACGGGTCTGAACGGGGTCCTGTTTCGCTTGCAAATAGGTTTAAACAGGACCCCCCACACACAAATAGGTCTAAACAGGGGCCCCGTTTAGCGAACAAACTGGTTCATACCGGGCACTGGCACCAAACAGGGGCCTATTTGGCCCGCAGACAGGTTTAAACAGGAATCTCCGACACAGAAATGGGTCTAAACAGGGGATCCGTTTGGTAGTTAAACTGGCTCATACTGGTCCCACTGGCACCAAAAAGGTCTACACAGGGGCCTACTCGGCACAAAAACTGGTTAGAACGGGACCTTTGTAGTTGTCGTACTGGATGAAGTCATACCATGCAATTTAATGCTTGAACAGATTTACGGTAAAATTCGATTTGAAATTGGTACACATGCGCGAGCGCTCCGCATCACCCCAACGACAGCCGCTTCGCGTCGGCGCCCGGGGCACAACCGACGGCGCCGTCAGAGAGGGGGAAAAAAGGAAATGGTAATATAAAAAAAAGAAAAATAACCGAAGCGGGATTCGGACCCGCGTACCCCGGATCTCTAGGCAAACGTCGTAACCACTAGGCCACACAGCCCAGTGGTTACACGCACAAAAAAAGCCGTAACAAACTGTGTCGATGACACCACTCCAAATGTATCGTTGACAGCGCGGCAGAAAAGCCTTGGAACATTCGCAAACCAAACACAGCCGCAAATCAAGCCGATTTCCCGGTCCTGACAGATCGATACGTCCGCTCCGCAGATTGCTGTCCTCGCTGTTGAAAGGAACATGGCTGGAACACGCCGTATAAGACGCATAATATCGAAATACTGCCACAGAACACCCATACAAACTACCACATACAACGCCGTCACGATACATGCGGTCACCAAAGGGCCGAAAGTCGGTGCCCCCAGGTGCCCCCCGATGGCGCTGCCACTGCCCCAGGGGCATGACCAGTAAAATTAGATATTATTTTCCCGTCTTCTGCTGTTGCTCCCTGTTGCTGTGCGTGCGCGCTGCATTGAGGCAGGTCGATGTGGATATTTAATCGTGTGTACGCTGTGCCGAGAGAAAATCTCGTGCCCCTTGTGTGCTTTGATGATCACTTAGCCCCTGGGACCGCGTAACGTAGCTCGCAGTATCTTTCGTGTGGTTCGCCGATGTCGATTATCGTACTTATGGCCCGCTCGCGCTTTCTTTGTTCCCGGCTCATGAAAAAGCCTCTGATAATATCGCATCAGATCACAGTGCACGGAATAATTGGTTGAGGTATTACGTGCTGTAGTTCATCCGCAATTCAACAGTGTTTACGTCGGAAGGATCGTCGTGAAGTCGACGCCGGGACCTGACATGAAGGAGCGTTTGCCGACTACGCCTAGAAACGTAAGTCCGGCGCTTGCGCGCAGTTTTGTAGTCAGTGGTTCGTGAAGTGTGAATTGTTATACGGATCACGAGATGATTATCAAAGCGACCACAATGATAAACGTGTTTTTTCGAATGTTCGTTGTTCATGTCGCAGTGCACATTTAGCGAACAGTTTCACGAAAAATCTCCTGAAACTTATTGGACGTTGCCAGGAGCGTTATCATGTATTTGCTTTCTGCTATAACGTATGCTAGCGCCGGCGATTGTTTGACCTGAATGGTAAAGAAAGAATTCAACCAGGAAAGTTACTGCTTGTATTTCTAGAAGTACAGCCTTCCGCATTTGTAACTATATTGCGCGAGCGTCGATCATGGGTCATTTTAGCGCCTTCGACGGCGATACTTAGCGAGACCGACAAAAGTAAACAGACACGCATAAAGAACTCTCCAGCGCAAGCATCATCTGGTAAGCTGCTCTTCTCAGGACGACGCACGCCCATTTCATAGTATGCTGGTGCGATATAGTTAAAAATGCGGGTGGCTGTACGTCAGTTAACGGCAGCGCGAGATGGTACTAGATTGTTGTGTCTGACGCATGGCCAGATTTTAGCTTGTATGCGAATTCTCCTACATATAGTGTCGCCAGACAGGCTGTCTTTCTTGTGTTGGGTGTCCTGTGTGTTTTCGTGTGTTTGTAAATGTTTGATTATTTCACAAAAACGGAGATTACAACAGCAGTGTTTCTTTTTGATCGAATTTTTTTTTCTACTGAAAAATAGGGCGTTTGTTCTTGTTAATTTCCAGTGCATCGTCCTTCGAGACAATGCTTTGTTCCACCGGATAAAGAAATTCGATTTTGGAACACTTTTCATGTGCTAAGGAATTTTCTTCGTAGTACAATTCACATTTCACTTAGCACAGATGTGCCTTTGTGTGAAGCTTTTGATAGTAGATTTATGTTTGCTGCAGTTTCATTTCATGTTAAATAACCGCCCGTGATGTAACTATCAGATGTTTGCACAACCAGATGCAGCTTCGTGTAGTTGGTTGTATGAGACTTTTCAGAAGTAACAGGATCTTGTTAACTCGCAAGCTTGCAGTTTCAGCAGGGATTACAGTAAATTGAACATTTATTATTGTTTAGGGATGTCAAGATTTCGTGAACCAGAGGCATCTCTACACCGCATAGGAACCTAAGACATTTCTGCAGCCAGAACAGCACGGCAAAGCATCGGATCTGCATGCTGCAACAAGGTGTGTACAAAACTGTCCCTGCCACTTACACAAGCTGTTGGTTTTGTTGGTATAATTCATACCTGGTCAGCTCTCCTGAATTTTTCGTGAAGATCTCTGACGAGTATACCAGAGGGGGCACTTGCTTTAGGCCAGTTTTTTCAGATAAATTCCTTAAACAGGCTAAATCGGCAGCAGCAAGAACACTGAAAATGCGCTCTGTGATATAAAACAGTGTTGTCAGTTCTGGTGTTTCAAGTTCGCTGCTGCTTTGTGTGCCATATCTCAAGTTAAATAATGGTTAATTATGTGTGTATCAATGCAAGAGGAAGCTTTAAAAAATGTGTGCCATCTCGCCAATAAAAAATTTTTGTCTGCAGAATTTTTACAAAATATAAACTTCACAGGTTGCCATGTATGACATAATGTACAGCACTGTTGCTATGAATATGCCATATTCATAACTTGCAGTTTCGGTCTACTTGAATCGCATATTTTGAATCTGGCCTACCTTAAGTTTAATCAATTCATTTAAGTAGCCTCCTCTGAGTTATATGTAATTGGAGGCTATTGTAGAAATGCATGATGTGCTCCCTACTGACTGCATTGTGACAATTTTTTAGGGACCATCTTGTGAGGCACGCATATCCTTTCATATCTTGCTATGATTTGCCCAACAAAAGCAGCAGGGCTTTGGTTACCTTTGTTATTACGCATTCTTGTAGACTTCCATTTCTCTCTCTTCTAACATACGTGCACGTGCAAATTCTGTGTTCCTAATTATATTTCCGTAAGTTGTCCTAATTGTGTATTACATTTTAAAAAATTTCGGGGAAAGCAGGGTTATTGATTCCCATAATACTAGAGAGAATGGGACCTCAGAACAAAAGGCCACAAAAGGTGGCTTAAAGTGTTCGAAGCTCAGAATCTAACATTCTGTCTCCTAAAGCACTACCAGTATGAAACTGTTTCTAATTGCTTTGTTTTTATAAGCTAGCTGCCTGATCTGCAGCCGCATTGTGAGAGAGTATGTTTTTTTCTTGTTTTGTTTGAGTTCTTTTGTTGAATGTTCTCCTTTTTAGTTCAGAAGTTTTTCTATATACCACCTCACGCGATACTCCCACTGGAGCCTATGAGGTATGTTTATAAATAAATAAGTAAATTCCTGAGGCATGCAACAAACCATGGAAATCAGTCCCTAAAAAGTCATAACGAGGATCTATTATTTTCAGCAGCTACCTCAGTCATACTGTGCTCACTGGCGCACTGACAAAAACCATTGCAGCATTAAAGCACTACTCTAAACATTTCCCTTTCAACATTTTTAACTCTCATATGCTCCTCCAAATCCAACTCTCCAAATCGTGTTGAGTGCATCTGGAATGTTTCGGCAATTGTTTTTACCTCAACCATTATGCAAAGCAATAATGCAAAGGTTTAGCTTGTTGACTGTTGCTTATTTATATCTAGCCTGATCTGTGGAGTTGACTGTATGCTTTCTTTTTTTGCATACCTGCCATGGTTGCTTAGTGGCTATGGCGTTGAGCTTCTAAGCACGAGGTCTCGCGATGAAATCGTGGCCATGGCGGCTGCCTTTACAAGGGGGTGAAATGCGAAAGCTCCTGTGTGCTTGGATTTAGGCGCACCGTTAAAAAACCCGAGGTGGTCCAAATTATTCCGGAGTCCCTTACTACGGCGTGCTTCATGATCAGACTGTGGTTCTGGCATGTAAAACCCCATAATGTAATTTTTTACACAAAAACTAAGGTGGCTTTTAATGATGCCACCTTTTCCCATTACTGCATAACCAGAAGCTTGTCGAAATAATTGAACAAATGTCATCAGTCTTCTGTAAAAGCAAACTTGTCTTGTACAGCAGCTCGAATAAACCATTTTCAGTGCAATAGCAGGCTTAGGATGTTGCCAGAAAATTGTGTCGCATAAGGATGTGCTGCATCGGAAGGCACGTTTGTTGCTCATTGTAGCATTATTTCGTCTCTATGTTCCTTTCAATGGTATTCACTGTGCACACATACTAAAGAGATCAGGAACATCCACAATGCGCGCATACCAAGGAAGTCACAGTCAGACAGAGAGCGATAGAGCACAGCACGCTTTCACTCTGTCGCTTATTTCCCTCACATGTGTTCATTGTGAGCACCACCAAAATGAAGTTACCGACTTGCCCAAGCTTCAACTCTTGTGCTTGGTGTTTTTTGTCTACAAAATGCCCATAAGCAAGTCATAGTGGTGGTGATTTTTGCATGTATGAAAAGGCTTATTCAATTCCAGAACAGCTTCATTTGTTCTATAGGCATAGTAATGAACTTGCCAGTGTTTATTTTAAAGGCTGAATTGGATAGGAAACTATTGTGGTATTCCTAATGACACCCTTTTGCATTAAGTTTGTGCAGATTCTTGAAGCTTGTACTATGTTGATGAAAATAGGGTTGAAGCTATAGAAGCATGTTTGTCAAAATGTAGTGAATGCTTCCCGGTAGGAATCCGGAGTTATGCTTCTTGGGACACTTATTGGTTAGCCTTATTGGGTAATGCGATTAGCCTTATCGATGCTATAATGTTGCAGGGTCTGCAGGATGGCCAGCGTTACAAAAACATTAACATCATTGCAAGAATACATGTTCTGCAATAATATTAGGATTGCCCCCCCCCCCAAGTGACAACGCTTGCTTACACTATACCTGGGATAAACCAGGTATAGACTCAGCCAGACAGCCATCCGTGCATGAGGGGGAGGGGGGCGGCAAAAAAGGGGCTTTTGAGTAATCTTCTTCAAGTAGATGGCTCATACATCAGATCTTTCTTACTGTGCATGCTATGTTGCTCAAAGTCAACTTAGCTATGGGTACAATGTCTGCATTTTATTATTGTTTATACCTAATGAAGGTTGCTTTGTTCACAGTGTCACTTTCTATATTGTTTCTCTTATGGCACTAAGCTCACTTGTTTTAATGCTGCTATAGGTATGGCTCGGCTTGGCGATGATGTGTAAGCAGAACATGCTATGCTGCGGATTGTTGCCTATCTTCACATCCGAGTTGTTCCCACGACAGTCAAGCACCACTGTGATTTGCTTCATTGGCAAGGTAATATAATATGGTGAGCTTGCACCTCAATATTGGTATTGAAAAATATGTTAAGTAAAAGACAGAAGAGTTAGCCTTTATGACAGATACCACTCATGTTCTTTTTTAAAGAGCTCTTTTAGCACTGTTCTTTATGGGCACCTTTTCAGAGGATGCTTATACTCCTTTATTGCAAACTGCCGTGGAGCTAATTTATGTGTTAAACTAGCACTCTTTCACCAAGAAAAAGTCCAGTTTTTACTCACACAGCGATATGGTGCAAAGGACGAAAGGAGTGGAATAGATCAATCTGAATGCATGTTGCTAACACAAATACAAAAACGGGCGCATGGCATGGCTAGCGCAATTTGTTTTACAGTGATGATAAGCAGTCTCGATGTCTAATAATTCTATTGATGGAGAGCTAACACACTGGTTCCCCGTCATTTGAATAAGGAAAGCTTCACATATCTCTGAAGCACTCTGGTCCTTATATTTTGTCACAATCAAGTGGTTTTTAAATATGGGTGTACTTGCACTGAGAGCAGTGCAATACTAATACCAACTGACCCACACATCAAGTTTGCATGGTCACGCAGCCTGTCATTTATACATTTGGGTTGTTTTGTGCAAAGGTCTGAACTTCAACACTGCAGGATACTTCACGATATCCTGGCGAGAGTAACCTGCACCGTGGCACATGCGTTCAGTCAGCTCCTTCTGAAGTAAAAGAAAAGGTCCACGTATGTAGCTGCCATGGTGTAACCCTGGAATCTGTTCCGGCTCCGCAACTTGAGCTTTTTTTTCAGTGACCACAATTTCATTATTATGAAACGGAATGCATTAACAGGTTCAAACTCAGGGTAACGTTTTTATCTGCATGACTTTGTGGAGAAAAACAGATGAAAGCAGGCCCAATGCGACTATTGAACCTGTCCAGGGGACAGGGACGTCAAGAAGTTTTAAATCCATTTGCATAGGCTAACAATCGCAAGGCAAACTGCTGCAATTGTGTGAAAAAGTACCATGCACTTCTTACTTCAAAGAATAGTGCCAATCTTTTTCAGCTGTAGTTAGCACCATGTAAGTACACTGCACGTATATTTTGAGTAAATGTAAGGAAGGTATTGCAGAATAGGCCATTTAAAACTAATGGCCATAATTTTGTTATTAGTAGATCTTTGCTCAGACCATCTGACAATTTCTTGAAAGTATGAAATTTTTGTTTATGTAGCTGCTGTCAGCATATTCTATATTAGCATTTGGTCTTATGCATATACTGTTTGCTCTAAAAAATGAAATTCTTGAGTTTCACATGCTAAAACCACGATATGATTATGAGGCATGCTGTAGTAGGGGACTCCGGTTTATCCCTTGAACCCTTGTTAACTCAAACTCTGATATCTCAACATATCAGTTAAGTCGAAAATTTTTTCGTGGCTCGGTATCGACTTTATGTATATTTGACCTCTTATCTAGCAATGCTTCTGTGCTGTGCTCCGGATATCTCGAAATCTTGACTGCAACACTGTAGGGAAAATGTTATCACCCAAAATTTTCCATACGTTATACGCAGCTGCGATATCTCCAAAAGTTGCAAGATCGCAAGTTTGTAGCAAATTATGCTTCATTCTACGCCACTCTTGTCATCCACTGTTCACGGCCGGCAGAGATCTCATTGGTAATCCGGGCAGAGTTTTTCTCTGACCCCTGACAAAATGCAATGAGCGTGATAAGGTACTGCCTCCTGCTTTTTAACTATATTACATGAGAACACTATAATATGGTTGTGCATCATCCTGAACGGGACATCGCATTAGACGACTCTTGCACAGGATAGTGCTTGGTGCACCTGAGAGTACTTGTACATGTGTCGCTGATTATTGCGCCTTATAGGTGCTAAAATGATGCGTGATGGACGCTCGCACGATATGGCTAAACATGCGGGAGGCTGTACATATGAGCACCACAACATGCATGCTCATGTGTACGCATAGAGTTGTCAGCTTGCTTATTTCCTGTGCTCTGTGTTTCTGTGTGGATCTGTGCGCTAGGCCGTACCGCGTGCTGCGGCGAATGTTTGGTATGTTATTGGTATTTTCTTCATTAATAAGTTCAGGGCCACGATCTTGTAGCAATGCATTGTCTGATGCCATTTCTAATCGTGCTGTATATGTAGCAATGCATTGCTACAGATACAGCACCAGGCCATGATCTTGTAGCAATGCATTGCTACAAGATCGTGGCCCCGAACTTGTTAATGAAGAAAATACCAATAACATACCAAACATTCGGCGCAGCCCGTGGCAGGGCCTAGCACGCAGGTCCACACAGAAACACAGAGCATGGGAAATAAGCAAGCTGACAACTATATGCGTACACATGAACATGCATGTTTTGGAGGCCAGGTGTACAGCCTCCCCCATTTCTAGCGATATCGCGCGAGCGTCCATCGTGCGTCATTTTAGTGCCTTTAAGGGACAATAATCAGAGAGACTGGAAGAAGTACTCAGGTGCACCAAGCACCCTCCTGTGCAAGAGTCGTCTAAGGTGATGTTCTCTTCAGGACGACGCACGACCATATTATAGTGTTTTCATGCAATATAGTTAAAAAGCAGGAGGTGCTGTACCTTCTCATGCTCATTGCACTTTGTCAGGGGTCAGAGGAACACTCTGTCCGAATTACCAATGAGATCATGGCGTAGAATGAAGCAGAATTTGCTACAAACACCATTATAAAATGTTCCATCAAGCCAGCAACCAACTAGCCCATCTGAGTCTCTTAATATCAATATGGGATAAACCAGCCAAACACGGTCGATGCTAAAGCCACTATTCCACTACGGTATTTACTTTGCTGGCAGAACGGTAGCTTCCGAGTAATTTATTAGCTTGACGTGTCCATGCTGCTTTTTAAATGTGCATTTTATGCTTGTACTACTTCTGTTGCTTCAATACTATTGTTAATCGAATAAGTTGTCTTTTTGATTATAACGCTTGTTTCAGTGGCCCGCTAATTGTGGCACCTTATTCTACCGCAGTAATGCATGTTCCCTTAGAATAGTAGCCAAATTGTCTGAAACCAGTTACCATTAAATGAGATTTGTTAGTATCTCCTATGTTCTGAATGCTTACCCATTCTTATCTGTGTGAACATAACTGCTTTTGCCTTTGTGAGAACCTGTTGCTTAAGTGAAAAGAAATTGTTGGCTTTTCCTTACTTTTTCAGGGTGCCCTGCAAGCTCTCACCAAAGCAACACATTCCACTGGTTTTCTGTCAGAGTACCATTAGGATTGCGAATAAACTATGCTTGTCAGATGTGCGACATGCCCCGTCTTAAAATTGGAGCGCTTCAGTAATAATGTTTGAATGGGTGTACATAAAAACATACGTAAAGTATACTTATGTCTTTCTTTTACAAGTCCTCTTCACCCGACGTTTTTCCACCTTAAAATTACACTTTGCTGTACATTTGTTTTATGCACAAACTATTACAACAACACAACACTGCAGTAAGATGAGTACAAATGATAAAGCATGCAGTACACCTGCAAGAATTACATTTGCATACTTGTAGTACATATGAAAATGAGCTACCGATCTTTTTCAGGTTGCAGACTCTTATTGGTCATACATGTCAAGCGCACTCATAGGCCACACAAAAATCGTTCAATACTGATCTAAAATCCATAAGTGCACCAAATAGATTTAAACACGACTTATGTTAAGTGACATCGGACCAGTCTAACGGAACCTCGCCCAAATAGGGAAATAAATAGGTTCGAACAGGGGTAAACAGGACTGGGTTAAATAGGACAGGACTGAACAGGGACAAACGGGAGTGGACTAAATGGGGACAAACTGGTCTGGGCTAAACGGGTTCAAATGGAGACAAACTGGTCTGGACTAAACAGGGGCAAACAGGTCTGGACTAAATAGGTTCAAACGGGGTCCCGTTCCATAATCCTATTTGATGAAACCCATTAGAAATCAAATAGGATTTTTAGTAGGGAGTGTTCAACAAGCATATTTTTGCCTAATGCTACGCTGCAGCGAATGGGACGAAGGAGAAGTAAGGCCACAGAAAAGGGTAAGCAGAAGAAAAATGGAGAAAAAATGCAGCTCGTGTCATGTTATTAGCAGTAGAGTAAGTGTTCGAGGTGATGATGGTAGATGGCAAAGGCAAAAGAAAGTCTTGATGAGACGATGTGCGTGAGTATTAGTTTAGACAGCAAACTGCAATACATTAAAGCAATAAGTCCAGGGCTTTGTGCTGTTTTGATGGGCAAGGCCAGGAACCCAACATCCATGTCAATGTCAAGAGGCCTTGGTCGAGCTTTTCCATGTTCATTTTATATCGATGTCGCTCGTCTATATAAGCTGGGCACTCAAGCAAGATGCGCTCTAGAGATTGCACGGTGCGACAGTTGTCACAATATGGATTTGTGCTCTGGCCATTGCAAAAAAGAAGACTGTTCATGAATGCAACATTCAGTCTAAGCCGGTGAAACAGGGTCTCCCGATGCCATTATGGTAGACATTATGGTAGCCTTGATTGGAGTTCTGTGTTGATGTTGAACAAAAACTTGCAATTGCCGGAAGTTGACCATCTTCTACACTGTTCATCGAGTACATATCGCTTCGCCATAGCTGAAGTCTCACTTTTAGTTAAAAACACTTTTATAAATTTTATGTGATCATGTCCTTTGCGGGCTAGCTCATCCGCCTTTTCATTACCTACTATACTGCAATTATACCTAATTCAGCATTTACACAATGTGAAACAGATTACCAAAGTGAACAAAAATTAAGCAGTACAATAATAGGCATGCTCCCTCTCTCATCCATGGCAGCAAACAAAGATGATAGACTTGAGACCATTTGAAACTGTCAGCATCATACATGTGTGTTCTATTTCAATCACTCTATATATGAAAAATAAGTTCACAAAGGATGCACATGGTTAGCTCTACTCAGGTTATTTTAGTGAGTTGGGCATGGGCAACACATTGTCATGTATTTATGTAGCAACAACCTAGCTAGCTGATGCACAGCCAGACTTTAGGTAAATGAAAAAATACATACCATAACAAACAGCTGGCCAGTACCTGTATTTTGTTTGACAGCAAACCAAGATTATTAAGCGACTTAGCTCCACAGTGAGCTCAGTGATCGCTTGTGGTGTGAAAAGGTTGATGTAGTAAGTGGTTTTGTTTTTATCTTTCTTAATTAGTAGCTGCTTTAACATGCACATGACAATGAAATTAAGGCTCATATGGCGGAAGACAGGCCTGCACAAAAAGTGAGGAAACATTTATCGCCATTTTTTATTTTCATAACAAACCAACGAATAGTTCCTTTTGTTCATCTTTGTAAATAATGCGCAGCTGTTCTGCACAGAACTGCAAGATTGGTGTGCTCCATTATCTATCAATTCACTATTCAAGTAGCCAAATGAACGGTACCCCCATGAGCACCGTGAAAGAGATCACTGTAATTTGCAGTCAGGAGGCCACAGTGGCTCCTTTGTACCAAACAGAAAATTGTTCCAGAAGAAAAGAATACTGGTGAATTGGGTATGCATTCACATGTACTATTCAAATCCGCACATCACAAGTCATCTTTCATTCCTTGCTGCATTGATCACCATTGTACCGACTTTATTACAACAGTGTGTGTGTGCAGTAAAATAACTTGACAAATCAAAGCTGTGGTTTTTCAGTACAAGGAAAGCAACTTTGCATGTGGCTTAGGTAATATAATGCTCCTACATATGGGTCAGCTTGGTATCAGTCGATTTCTTTGCTAGTTGTTCACTGTTACGCCTGAAATATACGGTGCCACCAGACACTGCTGTATTCCTGCAGGCACGCCAGAACAGCTTGGTTATGCACAAACCCTCTCCATCGTGCTTAAATTAAGGTGGTGCAGATTTGCTGGCAGAATGTGCTTATCTGCATCACTGTTTATCATTCAAAAAAGCATTTGAAATGTAAGGGTGGATGCTCAGCTTTGCTGGTGTGACATTTTACATTTATAGTGCAAAACCACATCATTGAACAGGAAAGACACCACACAAATACTCGTGTTGTGACCTCTCAGTCATAATGCAAGTAGTTTCCTGAGGTTTTCTCTGTGGTGTTTAGCTATAAACATCTGAAGCAATCTGTAAATTCAAAACTGTATTAAGTAAACTGAGACACCATGAAATGCACTATAGCACTGCACGAAAAGCAATATAACACTGAGGTGTACACAATTTTTTGTCACATCAGGTCTTTGTGGTGCATATATATATGAAGGGTGTTCCAGCGAACACTTTCAAAAATTCTTAAAGCGTGCCTGTGGCAGATAGCCCAATTTTAGTTAATGAGCTGGTCTACTCGAAGAGGCGGACATTACTTGCACAAAAAATTGACAAGCATAATCGACTAATTAACAAGAATTCACTAATTAAGTTTTTAACTGATTATCTGATGGCCGATATTGCAATTTACAAATTGTAGCCGTGGAGTTCGCAGGGCGGATACATTTGGAATTAATTCTCAGGATGACACCAGTTTCGAGATATTAATTCCCGAAATTTGGGAGAAATGCATTGGCGTTCCAGTTAATTCTTAAGCATAAATGTCGCTTTATGCATTGAAGCACAAAATTAACTGGAACGCCAGTGCATTTCTCCGCAAATTTCGGGAATTAATATCTCGAAACTGGCGTCATCCTGAGAATTAATTCCAAGTGTATCCGCCCTGCGAACTCCACGGCTACAATTTGTAAATTGCAATATCGGCCATCAGATAATCAGTTAAAAACTTAATTAGTGAATTCTTGTTAATTAGTCGATTATGCATGTCAATTTTTTGTGCAAGTAATGTCCGCCTCTTCGAGTTGACCAGCTGATTAACTAGAATTGGGCTATCTGCCACAGGCAACGTTAAATAAATTCTGAAAGTGTTCGCTGAAACACCCTGTACATGCACTATTTGTAGCTGAAAATAGCAGGCATTTCACATTTAGAGCTCAAAATGACCAGTGCACAATATTTTTAATGTGTCAGACATACACATGGTCACTTCTCCAATGCTGTGCACATTGATAGCTATGTTTGGTGCAACTAGGAGCACGTATATAATGAACTACTACATACAACACCCGTTTTGCATCTCTACTTTGATGTTCTACCCTCCGACGCAGAAGACATAAGCACAGACTGGAATTTTTCTTGATGTCAATATTCAAAAGGCAAGCAGGTTTTCGGCACGACACGTCTCCATTTTCCTCACATGGCACTTATTGCATGTTCTGAATGTGCATTCATTGCCGGTGGAATATCTTCTAATGTGAAAATATCTTGACGTATTTTTACCTGTATAAATTCTCTCTGCTCTACATGTACAGATACCTCTTTCAGTAGGGGTAAGTGTGCAGTGCCTTCATTAGTGCAGTAACTGTTATGAAAGCTGTGAATTCATAACATAGAAGGGCTATTAAATATAAATAAGAAACCGGCAGGCAAGAGCATCCTGACAAGCCAGCTGAGATGGTGGCACTATTGTACAGCTTAGTTCCCCCTTGTGCTGTCATATGGTTGCGATCTCACGAAGGTTTGGGGCATTCCCATATTAAGTGATGAGTGACAGTTTCATAAGTACATCTTCCTCTGCCTATATCAATGACTTAACTATGTGTAGCAGCTTCAGCTGTGTGATTACTGGTGTAGCTGAAGTTATGTATCTTACATAGTTTCGGCACACAATCTGATTGGCCAAAAGCATGCAGTAATTGGTGTTGGAGATATTGGTTCCTTGGTTGCTTTCCACTAAATTCACTGTTGAAAACGCAGATTTTACTTCATCGAAAGGCCCAAGTGAAAATGAGCCTAGAACTCATGACACCAAATGCAGTCACCATTTCTGATTGAAGAACAACATGTGACAGAACGATGAACTGTGGAATTCTGTCACTAGTGTACAAAGTAGTGTAGCTGTGTTTAGTATTTCAGTGCTGGTGTATTAAACACAGAACTTTATACGAGTTGTTTAGATGGCATAATCAACAAGACCCCTCTAACAAGTGATGGCAAAGAATAAATAAAAAAGCTGCTGCGTCAGGTACTGTTATTGGCCTAAAATATGCATTCTCACATGCAGCAGATACAGTTCATAAACTGGTTTACATACAGGCAAGAAATGTAACTGCATCACATGATAAACTTTAAATAAGACCAGCTGAGTACCATATAGAGCATCTTTCATGGGGTCAAGTTGTAGTGACATGTATTGATATTAGAAGTTGTGCTGTGTTATTCACACATGAATGTAAACACAATGTACGCATACAATTTGTGTTTACGTGTTACTGTGTACATAAAATGAACAGCACAACTTACACAATCAATACGTAAATACAAATAAGTTCTTTTACTGGACTAATGACAATTAGTTTCACAATTATTCCTTTTTTCACATGCAGCAACTCAACTGCGTGCATACGTTAAGCTGATGTTGGTAATCTAAGCTGGGCTTGGGTACCATTTCCAGAATATGATAAAATAAAGAAGTGTCCTTAATAATAATAAAGGAGTGTCCCTAAAATTGATGGTTTGACAATATCTTATCTGGCTGGGTAGTAAATTTGCGTGAAAGAAAAATGCAGCACACTGACCAAAACATTGCAGCTAATATAACATAGGGAGAAAATATTCTGCCGGCAGAGTCACTTAGAAAATTTTGCCACCAGTCCGTCCTCATTGGCTGTCTTCAATCACACAACTAATGCTGCCGTAATTGTCAAAATTTCTGTTCAGAATATTCTCATGACAGCCAGTAGGCACCCTTTTATTGTGATAGCAGCCTAATTCTCAGGCGCAAGGAACGGTGGCCATGAAAATGCTTAAGAATGATGAGGTGAGGCTCCTCTTTCCATAGTCTGGCAGCACAGCTGAAAACTGTTCAGTTAATGAGTGGAACCATGGCCTGTGCAAAATAAACATCACCGAGATGGCCACTAACAGCATCTAACGTCCTACATCCATGAATGATAGATAGAAGTACGCTTACAGCTAGATGAAAGTTCACCAGAAAAACACTTAATGGACATACTTTGCAGGCTCAAGTCAGTTTAATGCGCATTATTTGGTAATGACTGTGGGCAGAATGAACATGAGGATAAAAAGTATAGCACTTCTTAGTCAGATAACGCTGGCAATTGTGATAAATATTGTTAGCATTAAACTGAAGGCTCGTGCCAAAACAACGAGAGAATGAAATAGGGTGGATGCACACAGTAACGGCAAACTTTGGTTTAGCTTATTCTGCCTGCATTACTAACGTGACCATAGCGAGCCAGTGAGGAAGAACTCTGGGCAAAATTTCTTTCATGCGATTCTGCTGGCGGCTAGCAGAATATATCGCCATACCTGTGTTCAGTCTTTTTACTTTTTTACATGCATGTTGTTTTTTGTCAGGAAACGTAAATCTGTACTTAATCATAAGGAAGTATCCAGTTCTCATCCATACCATATTCATCTAAAATACCACTGGTTTTTTCACAAACAGACTCTGTGCTTAATCACCAGCAAAAACCAAACAGTTAACATTCTTGGGTATGCAAGCCGCTTGCATCACATAATATAAACCTATTTACTTCGTGCAATCTAGAAATTTACATCCATAGCATTAGTGCTCAGGCACGTCCACATTTCAGCGCAGCGCAGTATGTCTTGACGTATGTAACAATTATGATGTTCCCTAAATTACCCTCACCGATAGAAGCATCTATAAAAGTGCAGTAACAACTTTTGAAACAAACGACACATGTGCGAAGCTGAAAGGCCGGTGTGATAGGGCTTCTCTATCGGGGTACTACAGAAGAAAATGCAATGCGCAACACATATGCACAGTCTACTTCTGAGTATACGCACATCGCATAAAACGGGCACTTTTACGCCTAGTACAGCTGCGACACATGAATATCCCGATTGGTATCTTGCGAACACTTCGTAACAGCGACGACACAGCTCGAACTTCGCGGTCACCACGGCGCATCGCAGGTGGCAATACGGCTCACGCAGTATAGCACACGAGGAATGACAGCGATACCGAAGCAACAAATCTTATCGCTACTGATCTTGTAATCACTTCTAAAGGTTGGAAAGGACTGGCGTTCACCACTTCGCGGCAACGAACCGCATACACAGAACGCATACAAGTCGCGTACGCTGGGTGCGCCGATCGGACACCTTTCACTTCGCCACGCCCTGAACATGTGTCGTACTCGGAACGCACGTGTATGTGATGGCCTTCTCGTTTGCAATGCACACGCGAAGCACGGCACAAGAAATCACGAAGTCGACGGCTTGAAATATTTGTTCCGACGCTCGCGCAAACACAACACACACCTCCGCTCCGTCTGTTTCTGTCGGCGATCGCCCGCACTGGTGAGGCCTGGGAGGGTACACCAGCTTGCTGCCTTCGATGACTATCTCCGTGGGTGCTGGATAACTCTAGTAAAAATCACAAGAACGAGAAAAAATCGACTGTTTCTGCCGCGGCTGTAGCCTAGGCCTCGCGTCACCGCTTCGCTTCGAGCAAGCGCCATGTTTGCCGTGATGACGTCCTACGCCGTCCGCCTCGTACCAGCCAATGAGAGACGAGCAGGCATGCGGATGGCAAAGTTGCGTCCGCCCGTCCAGACGATCGGACAGGCTTCCGCCCCGGTCCGCATGGGTGCGGATTGCGCGCGTATGGGCCCTAAGCACATTGTGAATAGTTGTATGCGTTTTGTGCCAAACATTGTTAAGAAAACAAAAAGTAAGAATCCGTGGATTTCCAGGGAGACACTGAAATTACGGAGGCGTCTAAAGAGACTTGAAAAGAAAAAAATCTTCGTCCAACGACACATATTGTGCAAATCTAATTTCAGATTTGTCATCTGAAATTAAGAATCAAGTAGCCATAGACAAAAAGCGTTACTTCAGAGAATCACTACCTAATTTTATTACAGCATTACTGGAAAAATTTTGGAGGCATATTTCGCCTAAATCATTGGACTGCGATACCTTCGAAATTAACGGGGAACCGGTAACTGATTTTGAATTAATATCCAATTCATTTAACGACCACTTTAAATCTGTTTTTACTAAAGATGATGATGCCCTATCTTCTTCTTTTCATGTCTCCTTACCACATATGCCAGACGTCATAATCTCAAAACAAGGTATCTTCAATATGCTGTTAAAACTGAATGTAAAGAAGTCCCCGGGGCCAGACAACATACCAAATTCGTTTCTTCAAAAATATGCTGAGTGGGTGCCCAAGAATTTGCATGTTTTATTTAAGAAATCATTACGCGACGGTAGACTACCGAATGACTGGGTGACAGCCAGAATCAAACCGTTACATAAAAGTGGAAGGAGAAACAACATAAACAACTATCGCCCGATTTCACTAACATCAACTGCTTGAAAATTACTCGAACACATTATACATAATGAAATGCTAAATTTTCTTGATAACCATAACTTTTTAAGCAATTATCAACACGGTTTTAGAAAAGGATTCTCGACGTGTACTCTGCTGACAGAAACAATCAACAATTTTGCAACATCAATTAACAATAGTACACAATGTGACGCTACATTCGTGGATTTCTCTAAGGCATTTGACAAAGTTTCTCACAAAAAGCTACTCTATAAATTTCATAATGTTTTAAAAATGATCGGGTAATTGAATGGATCCCTGCGTGCCTAACCCGCAGAAAACAGTGTGTTTCCTTTCGTAACAGTTTATCTGCATCAGTAGCGGTGGATTCTGGAGTACCCCAGGGTTCGGTGTTAGGGCCACTTTTGTTTCTCATATACATCAATGATATTGTACGAGATACTCCAGTTCATATCAAACTTTTTGCTGACGATTGTGCTTTGTACTCCGAAATTAAAACCAAATTGGATCAATTATTGCTTAACCGTGCACTTCAGAAGGTTGCTTCCTGGTGTCGCGAATGGCAGATAGTGATCAACGTTGAAAAAACAGTTTCATGAGAATAACACATAAAAAGAAACCTTTGCAGTTTGAATACAGTATTAATAACACTTTCCTTTAAATATTTAGGGCTGTGGATTTCAACCGATTTTAATTAGAATACTCATATTGATTATGTAACTGCAAACGCTAACCGTAAACTCTTTTTTCTAAGGCGAGCTCTTAAATTTTCCTCCCCTTCTGTTCGCCTCCTGGCTTACAATCCGCTGTACTGCCCATTTTAGATTACGCTGCAATGATATGGGACCCTTTTACAAAAACTAACATTGCCAAACTAGAACAGGTTCAAAGAGCGGCGCGTTTTATCTATAACACATTTACGAGAACTTTCGTTACAGAACTTTTAAACAGGTTTAATCTTCCTTCTTTGGCACAAAGAAATCGTTGTTCACGATTGAAGTTCTTGTATCAACTAATAAAGGGGCACTATAAGATGGTCACAAGCAAAGATCGTAGCCTTCTCCTCCGGATACGCCACTCGGCAAAGACATAATTTCACTATAACTCCTTTTTCCTCAGGCAGTAACTCTTTTAAGTATTCTTTTTGTCCGCGCACAATAGTGAACTGGAACCTGCTAAAAAATGACATCGTCTCTGCGACAACATTAACTTCTTTCTTATGTTTACAGTGAGATTATTTTGTTTGTACCATGTTTGCAGTGACAGTGTTTCACTTCATAAGTGCAGCGTTGCGTGTGCGCAAGATGTGTGCTTTGTATTTATTCAAATAACAGTTTTATTTTATTAACCTGTGCGTTTTCTGTACATACCAATGTATTCCTTATGTTTGTACCACCCTGCTAAAATCACCGCATGGTGATTCAGTATTTAAAAAATAAATAAATAAAATAAAATAAAATCAAGTGCTTGTTATTTAGAACAAACCGCGCCTTTTTTGAAAAATAAAGCATAAAATCTTTGAAGTTCGAGATTTCTCCACTTACACTGTACTGTGTTGCTATAAGAAAGCAGTTCAGGGTAGATTAGATTTTTTTCTCGATATTGCACGACTTGAGCACACCCCGGCAATATATCCTTTTCCGTATCAACCACCATGGCAAGTTCGTTTTTCACGCACACAGTACGGGCGACAGAGAATTCGGCATCTATTGCCAACGACATTAAATCACTAAGACACACTGAATATTGATATCAAATCGTTAACAAAGAGAGACCCAAGAAGCTTATTCACGCAATAAAAACGAAAGACAATTTTTCATTTTTTTTCTTTTTTTGTGTGTCTAGCCATTGTGTTATATATGTATATTATGAGTACTTAGCCTTTATATTTCATTTTTACTTTCTACATGTTGTTAGAGAGGCGAGTTTGATTTGTAATGTAATCTTGGATTCATTTTATGTCTGGTACAGCGCTTTTTATGAATGTTTAGTAATGCTGTATGTGTTTCGTCTCCATTGATGATGGGTGGCTGGAGCCCAGTCAAGCTGCAGTGTAGCAGCTTTTTCTTCGGCCACCTATTTCGCCTTGTAAAGCTGCGAAATAAAGTTGTTTTGCTTTTTGCTTTGCTTTTTATTACGAATAATCCCGACCATGGGCCAAAACATTTGACCTTATCTCTCTCTCCTTCAGGTTCTTAGGCAAGAACAAAGAGCGGGTCGTGCCCTTTAGCTTCCTGCCTTTTGGTGAAGGACCCAGGCAGTGTGTCGGCATGAAGTTCGCCTCAATGAACGTCAAGCTTGGCCTTTTCCACGTCCTTTCAAGGTTCTCATTCGAAACGTCCTCTGAGACACAGGTGAGCTCCTTTAACAATTAAACTGCTTACTTCTGCGCACATAAACATTCCTCAAGTATGCTTGAAACTGAGTTTATATAAATAAAATATACTAACGATTGCGCAAACGAATGTGAGCAGGACGGACGCCTACTCTTAACATGTCGCAAACGAAAAAAAAATATTCAATAGATACTACCACGAGGCAGGAACCTCTTGCCGAGGTAAATTAAGATAGTGCGATGCAACGCACGCGTTCCTGATGTCACCAGGACGAAAGCGATGCAAGACGCTTCTTGAGGGAAGAATGAAGGAGTACAACACATATTTCATCATTAGCCAATTTTTATGTCGACTGCAGGATGACAATTGCCCCTGGCTTGCGCAAACTGATTCCTACTTGGCCTGCAAATCTTAACAGTGGAGCTGTTTAAGCCGGCCGTAATGTGTTCCGCCAGCCACTGCGTTGCCTAGCAACCACCTCGCGGAGCGTCGCGCGCTTTGCTTGGGAGTGAGAAAGAGAAAATGAGAGCGAAAGAGAGTGCGCGCGTCGCGCACTATGCCCGGGAGAGAGAAAGAGAAAATGAGAGCGAGAGGGAGAGAGCGAAAAAGAAATTGTAGCAGCACCAACGAGGCAACGCGCAGAGGTGCTGCCGACGCCCATCCGCGCTTCTCCGTTTCCCCGGCATTAGCGCCGAACGCTCGCGGTGTCGTTGATTGCAGTCAAGGACACCACAGCTGGTGGGGCTCGACCGAGCTCCCACCAGCTGCGCGCTACTGTGCATGCGCCGTGATGTCATCCCGGCGTGTCGTCTGCTGCGCGCCACTGTGCTATGCCACTGCTATAGCCCTGTGCATAGCTTTCGTCCCACTTCCCCTACGTGTGCTCGGACTGCAAGTGCTTCGCGAGGCGTTCCCCGATGCCACGGACCACGAGGGAATGCTTATACACTTCTTATTACTTAGCATCACTTGGCATCATTACGTCGTATAACTTAGCATCACTTCGTATAGCCAGGACCAGCTAGGAACCACCAGCTCCCCTGTGTCTTTGGCCTTGCGCCACTAGTGCAAGCTACCCCGATTTTTTTTAGTTTATTCACCCCACCTCGTTGTCTGCCGTCGTCGGCTGCGATTACATTCCCTTGGCAGCGATTATGTAACTCTAATGGTCCACCGCATAAATGCCCTACGCTATACATGGCCTGTCCAGGTCTACTTTCTCTTAACGATAACTAGAATATTGGCTATCCCCGTCTGCACTCTGATCCAGTCCGCGCTCTTCCTGTCTGTTAACGTTACGCCTGACATTTTTCGTTCCAGCGCTATCGGCGAGGTCCCTAACTCGCTCTCCAACTCCTTTGTTAACCTCTAAGTTTCTGTCCCATATGTTAGCACCGGTAGAATGCAATTATTTTACACTTTTCTGGAAGTTGCGCTTTCCTAGAACGCATCTGTCGGCTAGCTATATTTCATCCAATTTTCCATAATATCCGGGGCGCTTTATCCGTCCTGGCTTGCGACTATGGACGCTGAGCCTCACGCAGGCCCGTGTGGCCAGAAGTCTACTACGGCAAGCCATTCATTGACAAGGGTTCACCAGCAGTGAAGACTCCTCTGAAGCTCCTGCTCTCGTGGCCATGAATGCGGATCCTGCAATTCCGCCAGGCCAGAGGTCTACTTTGACGAGCTCCTCGAGGAAGCGAAGTACTTGGTCTAGCACCAGTGAAGATACTGATGTTTAATCAGTCACAGGTGACGACTCATCGAACGACAGCTTTGTGTCGGTGAGGAGCCGAAAGGTCAAAAGGAGACTCATCAAGACGTCATCACCTGGGAGTACATCAACCCTGCATGCAAAACCTGAGCACTGGCCGCACACCATTCTCTTCATACCTGTGGATTTTTTCATCCGCCTTCGAGGATTAAACAGGCAAGCTCTCTCCGTTTTCCTTGAGGGAATGGCGCCAAATGAAATTAAGGAGGTATGACTAAACACGCGAAAGAATGTCTTGGCTGTCGACACGACCCTGGAAAATGCGCTGGGCAAGCTCCGACAGATAGCAGAATTGGGGAACATCAAAATGAGACCGGTTATACCAATGGAAGGACCCTGCATTGCCGGCGTAATCTACGACATTGACCTGGCAATTACAAACTCAGACCTGCGCATTCTGATTAAACCGGCGTATGAAGGAGTAGCCATAATGCACGTATGCCGCCTCGGAAACAGCCGCTGCGTTAAGATAGTTTTCAAGAGCGACTCTATCCCTTCGGATGTCAAGGTCGGTCACTTCCGACATGCTGTTCGGCCGTTTGTCCCTAAGCCGCTTCGATGCCAAACGTGCTTCAGGATTGGACATGTCAACTGTGCCTGTACAAGATCTACAGTTTGCCCTCGGTGCGCGGAGTCGCACACTGCAGACGTCTGCCGCGCTACAAATATTAGATGTGGTAACTGTGATGGTTCTCATGAATCCACATGTAAAGACTGCCCACGGATCAAAAAAGAATTTGCTATCCTGAAACAGTGAAGCTTCTTAAAAGATCCGGCATGGACGTCATCATCCACGGAAACGTACAACCCGGGTAGCAGCCCCGGTAGGCGCGCGCGGCCTTCTGGGCTCCCCTGAGTAGAACGCGCCCCTCGATCCCCTCCCTACCCTACCCCCTGGAGCCTTGCGCGCGACGGAAGAACGGCCCTTCCCGCTTTCCTTCCTTGCATGCGCCAGATTGAGCCGCGATCGCCGGCTCACCCTCGCACGCTTTCACTCGCACATAGAGCATACGGCGCAGGGGCGACGATTTTATCGCCCTTGGACTTTAGAGGGAACCGCACGCCGAAACCGACGATGACGGCAGACATGCGCCTGAAGTGTCCATATTGATTTACATACTCTCAAGGCCAGAGGGCATTACCCAGAGGAGTGTTGAGTGCATCTGAATTCGTTGGCAATTTTCTTGAAATTAATGGTGTCACAGATGGAAGCGATGGAGGCGGGAAGGTGGTTCCAGCCGTTGGCAGTGCGAACGGCTGGAACCAGTAGTATGAACGAGTAAATGTGAGAGTTAAAGCCATTTGGTGATCGATGCGAGGTCAAGTATAGAATGGGTGAACGTACAACTCATCTTTAAGGACATGATTAGTGTAGTATATTTTATGAAACAGGCATAAGCGCATAAATTTACGACGTATTGGAAGGTCTGGCAGACCAAGCGACAGTTTGATTGATGATACGCTTGCGTGACGCGCATACTTTGATAAAATCAAACGGGTGGCTTAATTGTCACGTTTCATGGAGAGAGAGTGCACGCGATTGATGGGTAACCATGGCTAAGCTGGTTCATTCACTTCTTTTTTTTTTGTGATGCTACTTGCGCCAGTATGCTCAGTTGACAGCGTACATATGCTTCCCAATTGTCACGCGTTGTTTCTAAGTTTTGCCGTATCGCGTTGTTATTGTGCCTGCTCCTTTTATTGTTGGCTTCGGGGTGTCTTGGGCGCATGCACGCATTGTCCTGCAGCAGCGAAAGTTTTACAATAAACATTAAGAATTAAGCTATTTATGACTCTAATGACCCCTTATTTTCTCACCGCATCCGCTTTCACCAAATGGTTTAGCATAGTCGGGGATATCACTGCTTGCGCCATCGAAAACATTTCATAGTTGGGACTTGCAGAAGTGGCGGTGAAATGGCCATGTATGGTGTTGTTGTATGGTGTGTATGGTAAGCGATCACAATGGGTGCCCTCGTCAAGTTCTTTCAAGAAACGGCTTCCACTGCTATTGCTAAATATTTGCTTACGAATTTGTTATACAGGAAGCATTGATAAATTATTTTTAATGGGTTTATCGCACGCGCGATAACGGCTCAATTAGAAAAATGACGATGTGCTCTTCTTTTCAGATTCCTCCGAAGTACCAACCGAGCATCCTTCTTCTCCTGCCTTGCGACGTAAAGCTCAGAGTTATCGACAGAAAGAGCCAGTAGGGTGTAACCACAGAAGAGCCAGAGTGACCACGGACTAGTGTGATGAAAATAAAACATAAATATGCAAGTAACGTGTTCTACCACATTGCTCGCGGGATGCCTAGGTGGAGCACGGGAAGCTGCCGATGAAGCGAAATCTAGTACTTGTGTTCGAGGCCGAATGAAGAAACAACTAGGAATGTCATGATCGTGAGACACGACAAAGTCGTAGTCCCTCAATACTTTTTCTGGTGGGAGAGCTTGATATGTCGCATGAAGCCGCCGCGCTGCGGCGCCACCGCAGCTGAGAAGCCACCTTTCTCCGTGTTAAACCCGGAGGGACTGCAGATGCGGCCGGCGTGGGCTAAACGTTAGGCCGCATACTTTATATTTGTATGTGTGTGTGCATGCGTGCATGCATGCATGCGTGTGTGTACGTGCGTGTGTGTCTGCGTGCGCGGGCGCGCATGCATGCGTGTGTGTGTGTGTGTGTGTGTGTGTGTGTGTGTGTGTGTGTGTGTGTGTGTGTGTGTGTGTGTGTGTGTGTGTGTGTGTGTGTGTGTGTGTGTGTGTGTGTGTGTGTGTGTGTGTGTGTGTGTGCGTGCGTGCGTGCGTGTGTGTGTGTGTGTGTGTGTGTGTGCGTGCGTGTGTGTGTGTGCGTGTGTGTGTGTGTGTGTGTGTGTGTGTGTGTGTGTGTGTGTGTGTGCGTGCGTGCGTGCGTGCGTGTGTCTGCGTGCGTGCGTGTGTCTGCGTGCGTGCGTGCGTGCATGCGTGTGTCAGGTTGTCGTTTACTGGCAACGCCACGCCGCTAATGTATTATTCTTTGTATAGCGCATAAAAGTCACTTAAAAGTTTTAAAAGCAAGTATGTGTGTGCGTGCGAATAAAGCTCGCGATTCAAATACTATTATGCGTCGCAGTTCGCCAAGGAGGTATGGTACTGAGTGCCACGGACCGTCCATCCTCGTCACTCTGCTCGTGCGTAGTCAGTCGGGCATAATAATGCGTTAGTGTTTTTATAGGGTATCATCATCATCATCATCATCATCAGCCTATATTTTATGTCCACTGCAGGACGACGGCCTCTCCCTGCGATCTCCAATTACCCCTGTCTTGGGCTAGCGTATTCCAACTTGCGCCTGCAAATTTCCTAACTTCATCATCCCATCTGGTTTTCTGCCGACCTCGACAGCACTTCCCTTCTCTTGGTATCCATTCTGTAACCCTAATGGTCCACCGGTTATCCATCCTACGCATTACATGGCCTGCCCAGCTCCATTTCTTCCGCTTAATGTCAACTAGAATATCGGCAATCCCCGTTTGTTCTCTGATCCACACCACTCTTTCCTGTTTCTTAACGTTAGTCCTAAGATTTTTCGTTGCATCGCTCTTTGTGCGGTCCTTAACTTGTTCTCGAGCTTCTTTGTTAACCTCCAAGTTTCTGCCCCATATGTTAGCACCGGTAGAATGCAATGATTGTACACTTTTCTTTTCAACGACAGTGGTAAGCTCCCAGTCAGGATTTGGTAATGCCTGCCGTATGCACTCCAACCCAATTTTATTCTTCTGTAAATTTCTTTCTCGTGATCAGGGTCCCCTGTGAGTAATTGACCTAGATAAACGTACTCCTTTACAGACTCTAGAGGCTGACTGGCGATCCTGAATTCTTGTTCCCTTGCCAGCCTATTGAACATTATCTTTGTCTTCTGCATATTCATCTTCAACCCAATTCTTACACTTTCTCGATTAAGGTCCTCAATCATTTGTTGTAATTCGTCTCCATTGTTGCTGAATAGGACTATGTCATCTGCAAACCGAAGGTTGCTGAGATATTCGCCGTTGATCCTCACTCCTAAGCCTTCCCAGTCTAAGAGCTTGAATACTTCTTCTAAGCATGCAGTGAATAGCATTGGAGAGATTGTGTCTCCTTGCCTGACCCCTTTCTTGATAGGTAACTTTCTACTTTTCTTGTGGAGAACCAAGGTAGCTGTGGAATCCTTGTAGATGTTTTCTAAGATATTCACGTATGCCTCCTGTACTCCTTGATTACCCAATGCCTCTATGACTGCTGGTATCTCTACTGAGTCAAATGCCTTTTCATAATCTATGAAAGCCATGTAGAGAGGTTGATTGTACTCCGCAGATTTCTCGATTACCTGATTTATGACATGGATATGATCCATCGTAGAACATCCCTTCCTGAAGCCAGCCTGTTCTCTTGGTTGGCTGAAGTCAAGTGTTGCCCTGATTCTATTGGAAATTATCTTGGTGAATATTTTATACAATACTGAAAGCAAGCTGATGGGTCTATAATTCTTCAGTTCTTTAACGTCTGCCTTCTTATGGATTAGTATAATGTTGGCGTTCTTCCGATTCTCTGGTACACATGAAGTTGTCAGGCATTGCGTATAAAGGCCCGCAAGCTTTTCAAGCATATCTCCTCCATCTTTGATTAAATCTACTGTTATTCCATCTTCTCCAGCAGCTTTTCCCCTGGTCGTGTCTTTCAAGGCCCTTCTAACTTCAGCGCTAATTATAGATGGAGTCTCTGTATCCGGTTCATCACTATTTTTAATGAAAGTAGCTTGGCTGTTTTGGGCACTGTACAGGTCAGTATAGAATTCTTCCGTTGCTTTTACTTTGTCATCGAAATTGCTGATAATATTACCATGCTTATCTTTCAGTGCATACATCTTGCGTTGTCCTATGCCAAGCTTTCTTCTTACTGATTTAATGCTGCGTCCATATTTTACGGCTTCCTCAATCTTTCCCACGTTATAATTTCGAATATCCCTTACTTTTTTCTTGATTAGTTTTGACAGTACAGCGAATTCTATCTGATCTCTTGAGTTGAGGCATTTCCATCTTCTGTCGTTTCTTTATTAGGTCCTTTGTTTCTTGGGAGAGCTTACCTACTGGTTGCCTTGGTGCCCTACCTCCCACTTCAATTGCTGCTTCTGAGATCAACCTAGTTACGCTTTCATTCAGCACCTCTATGTTGTCTTTATCTTCCTTTTCTGAAGCTGCATATTTGTTTGCAAGCACCAGCCTGAATTGGTCTGCTTTTACCCTTACTGCCTCTAGGTTGGCCTGTTTCCTCTTGACTAATTTCACTCTCTCTCTCTCTTTAAATTGAGAGAAATCCTAGACCTCACTAACCTATGGTCACTGCACTTAGCCTTACCTAACACTTCTACATCCTGCACTATGCTTGGATCGGCAGAGAGTATGAAATCTATTTCATTCCTTGTTTCTCCATTAGGGCTTTTCCAGGTCCACTTCCTGTTGCTGCGCTTCCTGAAGAAGGTATTCATTATTCGGAGCTTATTCCTTTCCGCGAATTCTACTATCATCTCTCCTCTTCCATTCCTAGAATCGATGCCGTAGTTATCAATTGCTTGCTCACCAACCTGCTTTTTCCCCACTTTTGCATTGAAGTCACCCATGACAAAAGTATACTGAGTTTGCACCTTTCTCATTGCTAGTTCAACATCTTCATAAAGCAGTTCTATTTCTTCATCATCGTGACTAGAGGTCATTTTGTACCTCCTATTCAGCTTTATTACGACGACTGCTACCCTCTCATTAATGCTGTAGAATTCATCAATGTTGCTCGCTATGTTGTTATGCACTAGAAATCCTACCCCTGATTCTTTCTTATCTGGAAGACCTCTGTAGCAGAGGACGTGGCCATTAGTCAGCACTGTGTGAGCCTCACCAGTTCTTCTAACCTCACGAAGGCCAATAATATCCCAGGAAATGCCTGATAATTCTTCAAATAGTCCTGCTGAGCTAGCCTCACTCGAGAGGGTGCGCGTGTTGAACGTTGTCAGGTTCAGTTTCCATTGGCGGCCTGTCTTGACCCAGAGATTCTTAGCACCCTCTGCCGCGTAGCAGGTCTGACCGCCGCCTTGGTCAGGTGCTCTGCAGCCACTGGGAACTGAGGGCCATGGGTTAATTGTCGGAGTCATGAGGGAGGTAGTGGCCGAATACAGCACCAGGGAGGCCAATTCCTGTTCTGGTGAGGGAGTTACTTTTATGAAGCTTAGTGGGCCTTCCTAAGGCCCACTAAGCTTCAACTTAGTGGGCCTTCCTTGCGTGGCTTCCTAGTTTGGTTGCACCTGAACTAGTATAGCCCCACTAGCTCTCGGCGATATATATATATTTTTTCTTGCCGGTGTCAGGCACCACTCCATGCCTGAAGATGTGGTGGACTGGAGTAGGATTCGAACTTACGACCTTCAGATTTGAAGCCGGGTATTCTACCTCTGCTCCACGCCACCACGTTGGCATAGGGTATTATAGGGTATATTGACCACTAAAATCAGGTTTGAAATCTTTGTCGCACATGTGGAATATTAAGCACGAAAACTAGCAAAGCTTGCGATACATGAAAATGAAATTACAGTCCTTCAAGCAAGTGTTTCATTCACAGCTACGATCTGCCGATGTACCTGTTCCAAACTAATTCTGCCGTCCTAGAACGTATAAGTGCGATTAGAATCTGTCACCATCGCCTAAACGACTCGAGTGCAATCAGAATTCGGTAACAGCACACGACCTTCAGGTTGTCGGGTTGTCGGTGTCAGGTTGTCGTTTACTGGCAACGCCACGCCGCTAATATCTTATTCTTTCTACAGCGCTTAAAAGTCGCTTAAAAGATTTTAATCGAAGCCGGTTGGGCCAACTAACGACAGATTTCTCACTAAGAAGAATTCTATGCGCGTCGTCTGCTGACACACGGAGCCGCCAGCTGAGTTTGATAGTGTTTACTTTATGTACGTGCCTTGATTTCGGTTAGAAACACTCTCAGATGTTCAAATTTGGATAATGTAACTGCTACGACAAAATAGAATGTAAATAAAATCGAAAAGAAGCTGGGCTATCGGCCACAACGTGACCAGAGAAGGAAAAAAAAGTCTCCGGCCTGCGCGGCACACGCAGCACAGTCACAGCGTAAGCTGGTTGAGCGGCGCAAGAGTAGCTCCAATTTCGATACCACGCACAACAAGGTCCTCGCGGCAAAGTGTCTGCGCCCGATTTTGACGAGAACGTCCCGCCGGCGTCGACGGCGAGCTGCGGCTTGTAATGCTCTATGCACAGCAGTCTGCTGAGCCCAATGATGCCTGGTTGTAGCTGCGCACGTAGCTCTACGATTCGCTTCTTCAGCAGCGATTCTTACCTTGCGAGGAGACGCCATAACGTGTACCGAAGAGGTACCCAGAATACGTGGCGGGATAGCCTAGATTGCGCGCCTCGTCTGAATCGCATCTCGTCGCACGCGGCGGTTGCGGGCACGTTAACTAGTAGGCGCCACCATACTGGCAGGAGGCTCGGGTCGTCTGCGCCTGCGCGCCTGCCTAGGGCACGTTTATAGGGCCTTTTTTTGACGTGGATAGCAAGCCCTTGCGTAGCTCAGTGGTGAAGTATCCGAGTCCCACGCAGCGGGCCTGGGTTCGATCCCGGCGGAGAGCGGGTACTTTTTTTCGCGTTTCCTGCGATAGCGGTTACGAGGCAGCGGCGGCATCATCGCTACCAGAAACGGCTTTCGGAATGAGCTCATAACAGCTTACGCTGTAAAATACCGCCGCCCGCTCAGCTAGGTGGCCTTTCTTTTACTATGGCGCCCCTAGCGGCAGGCGCTGGCTCTAACTGAGGCGGGAGTTCCGTGACAAGTCAAACACAGACAACTATTGTCATGAGCCTTCAGAAGTAGGCTTGTGGAAGCCGTAGAGCAGAAAACGCATCCGTCGGGGCTGGCTCTCGAGCAGGGAAGGCCCGCGTGGTCTTCTTCGTTCTTTTGTGTTCGACCTCCGGTACATCCTGGTCGAAGAGCCACAGGCAGGAACGACGGCAGGAGATCTTCCCGAGCGGCGCACTCGTCCGGCAGGCCCCATGGCTTCGATTGCCGGAGCTCACACGCCTTGTGGCGTGGGATCTCAGCTGACCTTCTTCGCTTTGGTTACAGGATTAGTGTAGTAAATTTTAAGAAAGAGGCATAAGCGCATAAGCTTTCCTCAGGTAAGCGCATAAATTTACGACCTATTGCAGGTCTGGCAGATCAAGCGTCAGTTTCATTGATGATGCATACGCTTGCGTGACGCGTATAATTTGATAAAATGAAACTGTTGCTTCCCAATTGTCACGTTTCATGGAGAGATTGTGCACGCAATTGATGGGTGAAGTAGCATCCCCCGAAAAAACAAGCATTCTCTTCTTTTTTTGTGATGCTACTTGCTCAGTATGCTCAATTCACAGCTGCTCGAAAACCATGCTTTATGTGGTCGGGTCGGGTCAGGTCGCATCGGCTAGGTCGGGTCGGGTCCGGTTAGGTTGGGTTAGGTTAGGTTGGGTTAGGTTGGCTTGGGTTGGGTTGGGTTAGGTTACCCAGACGGCACATTTTCGTCCATGGAACATCCGAGGGACATTTCTTTCTGGACATCCGGACGCCCTGCGGACATCCATTTACCTCCACGATACATCCGATGCGTGTTCACGCGTCTTTCCAGGCTAAGCATTCTTTTTTGTTTTGGTTTCGGCGCCATCTGCTGCCGCTTCACGCGTGGTACAGTAAGAAAACCGTTCTCAAAACTGAGCTTGGGCAAGTGGGCGGGAGGCTATGGGTTCGGTTCCCACCTCCGCCGGGCACCCACTGGTTCAAATGGGTACAAGCATGCCCCGGCCTGGCGTTCGGCTTTCTTCAGGGGTGATGCACTTGGAAAGGGAGCCTGCGCCCTGAATTCCCGTCGAAACCAACGTGAGCACGGCAAAAAAGTGATGTCTGGGCCGCTCCCATGGCGGTCATTTCCCATGTGGCGCCCCAAGTACCTATTGAGGTGGGGGCACCTTTGGGTTGAGGTCAAACACCCGCAGAGACTGGAGCTGGCAGTATTTTGCGCGATACTTACAGAAAAATACCTCGAGTAAAGCGAGGCGTTAACTAAAGTTAGCTCACAAAGTGGCTCAGTAAATACTGACAACGTCATGAATCAATCGGAAACAAAATCCTTCGGCTCGTTGTAACAATAAGTGGTGTCCAAATCCACGTCTGAGTGTAAGCTCTCACTAGAATTCTTTGCGCAGATCTTGAGGCCACTGTTGGGCTCGTTGCATGAGGCGGAAGTAGTTTTGGAGCCGGAAACACGCGGTGAACCATCTGCACCATCTGTAAGACACCTGCAGAACATCATCAAACTTTTGGCTACCTTTTTGGCGACTTTTGGGTCCCTAAAAATTCGGGTCTGGCTATCTTTGGGCTACATTTTGAGATCATTTGGCTAATTTTTGTTGGGGCCATCTGGCAACCCTATACATAGGTAGCCTAAATAGGCAAAATCAAACGTTATATAGCATACAATCAGTACAGCATGTTACATATGTGCATGGTCAGTACAAACAATATTGCGTGTAAAGAAAGGCATGTATTCAAAGCTACAAAAAATAAAGAGTGCACCAGCAGGTCTTAGAACTAATGAGAGATGTGATAGATTTCCTGGAGCCTCCGCCTCCAGGAATACGACATGACTGTTGTCTACAGATCGGGCCGTAAGCATAGCGACGCTGACTGTTTGTCACGTTCTCCTATTCTCTTGGCATCCTGCGACTTGGAGCTATATTTGCCGTTTCTTGGTGTCGTCGACGTGGTGCGCATGGCTGACCACCAACGTGCAGACTCTGAACTGCTTCCAGTCATCCGATATATCGAGGGAGCTGACGTTGTTGTCTCACGCCCATTTTCACGAGGATTGACATCGTACTGCCTGCGGAACGATGTCCTGTACAAGAAAAATTTCGAGAACAGCCAAGAAACGTTCCTTCAAGTCGTTCCGACGGCGCTGCGCGAGGAAGTTTTACAGGCGTGTCACGACGATCCCTGTGCCGGCCACTTAGGCTTCGCAAGGACAATAGCGCGCATACGGCAGAAATACTACTGGCCACACCTATTTTCGTCGGTTCAGCGCTATGTGCGAACGTGCCGTGACTCTCAGAGGCGCAAAGTCCCACCCGTCAAGCCTGCCGGCCTCCTTCAGCCTTTAGATCCGCCTCCGGTGCCGCTCCAGCAAGTGGGAAAAGACCTTCTTGGTTCGTTACCCACGTCTTCCTTGCAAAACAAGTGGATAATCATGGCAACTGATTATTTAACTCGCTATGCGGAGACAAAAGCTGTGCCGCAGGGAACTGGTGCTGAAGTCGCCATCTTCTTCGTCCACAACATTGTGCTTCGTCACGGTGCACCCGCTGTTCTCATTACTGACCACGGTGCAGCGTTTACAGCGGAGTTATTGCAACAAGTCGTCACGCTGACGCATACCGACCACCGAAGGACCACAGCCTATCATCCCCAGACTAACGGCTTAACAGAGCGTCTGAACAGAACATTGGCAGAACATGTACACCGGACATGAACATGAACATCTGAACAGAACATGTAATCACCGAATCTCGATTTGGGACTGTTCTCATTCAAAAAACGTCGCGGTAGCATAATCTTGGTTTGAGCTAGTTGCAATGCGCCGCAAGCTCCCGTCCTGTTTGTGTGTTCTTCGTCTTCGTTTAACTTGCACAGCAGATTTTCCTCCATATAAGTCGTGGTAGCGTGTGCGCTTCCGCTTGTGCGTCAAAACCACTTGCTGATATAAAAATGCATGCATGTTCTCCCTACCTGCAAGGAAACGTGGTACACTTGTTTTTCTTGCTGAGAGTGACCGACGGCGCCCTCAAGTCGGCGCCGTCGGTCTCCTTCACGTCGTAAACGTGGCCCGTCACATACAGCTTGTCTCCTTTGTCGAGTATAGGCGCGAAAGTAATTTTCAATACAGCTTATCGACTTACAGCCGCAAAACAACACACGCGACATTTTGGGCGTCACACACGCGTTGAAACAATGTTCAGTCGCTGCCGCGGGGCTCGGAACGGCCGTCTCAGTGTTTCACATTCCTACCACCATTGGCGCTGCACGGCGTTTTGTCGGCAAAATAGACTTTAAGCGGGTAGAAATAACCAAACAGAGGTTATCTGATTGGTGGATAAAATCAAGGCAGGGGTGAAATTTCACGCACCACAAAGTACAAAATATGTTAATAGTCATGGCTAGGTGGCGTATGCCACCGCCCGATTTAAAGGGTTCAGCCTCATCCATCTATCCATCCATCCATCGTGGCCGAGTGGAGCTCAGCGCAGCAGGAGCAGCATACCAATGAATAAGTTCAATTTTTGTTTATTTTTATTTGGTTGATAGAAGTGTTAGGGTACCCGAGCTATCTATATATATTGTTTTTCATGCTTTTTTAGTTTCTTGGTTATTTTCGTAGGACGTTAGTAGGTAGCGAATAGTTGGGGTTTTTTTGGGGGGAAGCGGGTTGTGGCGCACACGTTTCATGGTGAAAGCAGTCTAAAGCGGCAGTTTTAAACCGCGTTAGGGAAGCTAGCGGAGGTAGCCGGATAGCGAGATTGCCGTACGGCTTACCGTGGGGCTTTGTTCGGGTATTTTGGTGGGCTTTCTCGTTAGGTGGTCGGGTGGACAATGGTGCGGCAGGCTAGGAAGGACAGGGGTGATGACGAGCTGGTGCAGTGCGAGGAGTACAAACGTTGGTCTTATTTGGACGAAACGCACTTCGCCAGTTTAGCCGACGCTGAGGAGGCTAGCTTCGCGTGCAGGTCGTGTGAAGTATTTAAGGGAGCTGTGCGGCGGATGGAAGCGGAATGGGCAGCCAGTGTGGAAGAGCTCAAAGGGGAGCTGAAGGTGGAGCGAGAGCCGCTAATTGAGCTCGAAACTCGTATCGGCGAGTTGCTTCACAGGGAGGGGGCCTTGACCGTCCTGGTAAAGCGAATAGCTGGCGAGCTACAAGAAGAACGGCAAAAGCGGGCCGTGCTGGAAGAGCGCGTGGAGGCGCTAATGGCACTGGCGGCGCGTAATCCCGTGTCAGCTCAGGCTGGTGGCGGGGACAGCGCGGAGACTCAGGCAGAGGCATGCCATGAGAGCAGGGAGGGACGCCTAGGGGCTGTTGAACAGCAGGCGAGAGCCGACGGCAACACGGCGGTTCCACAACTCTACAGCGAGGTAGTGCGGCAGGCTGCGGGTGGGAAGGGACGAACGGCAGGGAGCCCGTCGTCGCGTGTCAGTGGCGCACGGCGGGTGGAGAACCAGCTAGCGCGAACTGGAGGACGGCAATCGCAGGCGGGAGGCAAACGTGTAGAGCGAAGGGTCCTAGTGGTGGGGGACTCCAACGTAGCTAGGGTTGAGGAGGGCGTCCTTACAACAGTGAAGGCAGACGGGCGGGTGAGGGTGGAGGCCCAGTCAGGGAAGTGCATGGTTGACGCAATGACAAAAGCTCAGAAGGCGGTATGGGACAACATGGAGCATGCACATCTGGTCGTTATCCATGCTGGTCTCAACGATGTGCTGAAGGGAAGGAGCCAGAACCTAAACAGACAGTTAGAGGTTGGGTTGCGTAAACTCAGAGAAACCTCTGCGAATGTGCATGTGACCATATGCACAATCCCAGAGGTCCGAGGCAAGGCTAGCGGGATGGAACGGAGTGTGCTTGAGGCTAACCGGGTCATTAGGGGTCTGAGCCGACCACTTGGGTACGGCATAATGGAGGTAAACCGGGAAGTATACGAGTCTGGCTCCCACCCTTTTGCACAGGATGGCATTGACTACAGTGGTGCCACGGGCAGGAGGGTAGGTAGTAGGATAGGGCGCCAAGCTACGGTTTCTTTGGGGGGACCCAGAGCCCGAATACCACCAGTGTAGACGAAGACGGACCCAGAGAGGCCCCAAGATTCAAGAAACGAAGAATCGGTAGGAGAAAAAATAGACGTAAGCACCAGGGGCAAGGTCATTCTGACATAGGGTAAATTAACATGCAAGGTGGCAGGAATAGGCTGAAGTGGGAGGAGATAGACGAGCAACTAAAGCAGGAAAAGCTGATGGTATACGGGTTTGTGGAGACACATCTTAGGGACATGGAGCAACCTCCCTGTAATCCTGACTATACATGGGAATATTGCAATAGAACAGAGGGCAGCAGAAAAGGGGGTAGAATTTGTGCATTCATTCATAAAAGTATCAATTGGCAAAGGGTCAAACAGGAATGCAAGGAGCATTTATGGCTAAAAGGGAAAGTTGCAGGAGAGCAGACACTCCTTGGACAGGACAGGAGCAAATGCCGAAGAGGAAAACAAAAAAATGCTGGAATGCATATCAACTGACTTTAATGAGCTAGGAGAAGGGTGCGAGATTATTATACTAGGAGATATGACTGCACACATAGAAGACATGGACGGGTACACAGACTCAACAGGCAACATGATGCTGGATATGTGTGAAATGCATGACTTAGTTGTATGCAACAGTACTGAGAAGTGTGAAGGCCACATAACGTGGGAGGTAGGGAGCCTGCAGTCGACGATAGATTATGCACTAATGTCACATAGGATGCACGATAGGCTAAAAGTAATGAACATAGATGAATATGGCTCCAGAAGTCTAGGTAGTGATCACAAACGTATTAAGGTGAGTTTTAGAAAGGAAATGAAACTAGGTAGGAGGCAAGATGAACAACCACGTGGGATATTTTACTCGGAAAAGCAGCTTGAAATAGGAACCCAGCAAATTGAGGAAGTAATTTCAGTGCATACAAAAACAGAATGGACATATGCAAATTTAACAGGGCTATTTGAGCTAGAGCTTGCTAAGGTACGAGTCAGGACAAAAGGGAACAGAAGACGTAAACCCAAGAGCTGGTGGGATGAGGAGGTTAAGAAGGCCATAGAGAAACATCAGGAAGCATCCAGGGAAGACAGATATTCAAAGCAGAGGGGTGAACCAGAAGCTGATGTAGGCGGAAAATGGAATAACTTTTTAAACTGTAGAAGGGAAGCATCCCATTTGATCAATGAGAAGATCAGAAGAAAGGGGAGCCAATGGTTGTCAGAAGTAAACAAAAAGGATAGAAAAGCAGCGAAGAAATTTTGGAAACATCTCAAATCCTTGAGTAATAAGACTAGCCTAGAGCAGAGGTTTATAGATACAGCTCAAGGTGTTCGGCTAGAGGGAGATGAGGCAATGGAACATATAAGAACAATGATGACAGAAAAATTTAAAGAACGAAACATAGCATGTGCTCAATCAGGTGAGGATAGACTAGTTAGTGCAGTGGCTCCATTTGCACAAAGCGAGTGGGAAAGGGCAGAGAAGAGGGTTCCTAGTAGCACGTCGACAGGTCCTGATGGCATCCTAATTATGTTGATAAAGACATTGGGCCCAAAATCTAAGAAAGCATTAAGAGAGGCAGTGAGCAAACTGATAATGGACGGTGAAGCCCCCGACGAGTGGAGACTGAGCACGATGAGCATTATATATAAGGGAAAGGGGGACAAAGCCGACATAGACAACTACCGTCCCACAACAGTGACGTCAGTGGTTTACAGGGTGGTGATGTCCTATAAAGGACAGACTGCAGGCATGGGTGGAGAGCGAGGAAGTGCTGGGGAAACTACAAAATGGGTTCCGGAAAAAAAGAAGGTTAGAAGATAATCTGTTCTCAATGACACAGTGTATTGAAATAGCAGAAAAGGAACACAGGCCCCTATGGCTTGCATTTCTGGATATCAAGGGAGCCTATGACAGTGTAATCCAAAAGGATTTGTGGGACATACTGGGCACTCTAGATGTGGAAGATGGAGTAAGAAATCTTTGAAAAGATATCTATAAAAGTAACAAGGTGCTTATAAAATGGGAAAACAAGGTATCTGAACCTATAGAGATACAGCAGGGGCTTAGGCAGGGGTGCCCTCTATCACCTCTGTTGTTCATGCTGTATTTACAAGGATTAGAGAAAAAATTAGAAAGGAGCGGACTTGGCTTCAACCTTTCCTTTTTCAAGCAAGGAGAATGGATTAAACAGTCATTACCAGGACTGATCTACGCGGATGACATTGTACTTATGGCTGACAGCAAGGAAGACTTGCAGAGATTAATGGACATCTGTGGTAAAGAGGGAGATAGCTTGGTTTGAAGTTTAGTAAAGAAAAATCGGCAGTCATGACTTTTAATATAATCGGGACAGCGAGAATAGGATACAGGAGGTTATGCTGGAGGTGGTGGATAAGTATAAATATCTTGGAGTGTGGATAAACAATGGGGCTGAGTACCTAACGGAACATGAAAAATATGTAACGGCTAAAGGTAGCAGAAATGCAGCTGTGATGAAAAATAGGGCACTGTGGAATTACAATAGGTAGGAAGTGGTGAGGGGGATTTGGAAAGGGGTGATGGTCCCTAGTTTGACTTTCGGCAATGTGGTCCTTTGCATGAGATCAGAGGTTCGAGCAAGGTTGGAAGTTAAGCAGCGAGGAGTAAGTAGACTGGCTCTGGGAGCACACGGAAATACACCAAATCAGGGGGTACAGGGTGATATGGGATGGACGTAATTCGAGGGCAGAGAAGCCAGCAGCAAGATAGAATTTGAGGAGCGATTGAGAGAAATGGCAGAAAAGCGGTGGGCAAGGAGAGTTTTCAGTTATTTGTACATGAGTAATGTTGATACAAAATGGAGGAAGCTGACCAAGGAAACTGTCAATCAAATATTTGGACTGCAGGAGGGGTGCAAACCAGGAAACAGCGGTTAAGAAAAAGGTTAAGGAAACAGAAAGAGGTCTGTGGAAAATAGGGATGCAGACGAAATCAGCACTGGGAACATACAGAACTTTCAAGCAAGAAATTGCCAAAGAAAATATCTATGATAATTCTAGAGGTAGCTCTTTGTTGTTGGAAGCCAGGACGGGAGTATTGCGGACTAAGATGTACCGAGTCAAGTACCAAGGTATAGACACGTTGTGCTGTGCGTGTGGAGAAGAGGAAACGGCTGAACACCTCATACTTTTCTGTACAGGGTTTAACCCTACAGTACAAAGCAACGGGGCTGATTTTTTCAAAGCATTGGGGTTTAGGGACAGTGAAGGCAAAATACACTTTAAGCGGGTAAAAATAACCAAACAGAGGTTATCTGATTGGTGGATTAAATCAAGGCAGGGGTGAAATTTCACCCACCAGAAAGTACAAAATATGTTCATAGTCATGGCTAGGTGGCGTATGCCACTGCCCGATTTAAAGGGTACAGCCTCATCCATCCGTATTCGGCTGTAGCGCCCTCTGTTCACTGTGCGCTACAACCGGGTACGGCAAAATAGGGAGCCTACATGAAAACAGCGCTTGCATGTAGGCTCCCTACGGCAAAACGCCGTGCAGCGTCGACGGTGGTAGGAATGTGAAACACTGAGACGGCCGCTCCGACCCCCGCGGCAGCGTCTGAACGTGTTAGAACGCGCGCGTGACGTTCAAAATGTCGCGTGTGTTGTCACGCAAGCCGCAACACACGGTGGCGAGCCTATAACGCCATCATCGCACTGCTCAAGCGGCACCTGAATCCGGCACCGTCAGAAATATATGAAACGTATGTATTGAAAGCTGTATTGAAAATTACTTCCGTGCGCCTATACTCGACAAAGGAGAGAAGCTGTATGTGGCCGGCCACGTTTACGACGTGAAGGAGACCGACGGCACCAACTTGAAGGCGAAGTGTCACTCGCAGCAAGGGAAACAAGTGTACGACGTTTCCTTGATATCGAGCTTTTTTGCGCCGTTCACGAAGTGTTTGGGGCAGATCCTGGTCGTCTGCTTCGGCATCCACGGCGAGCCGTTGTTCTCGCTGAAGAAAACAAGAGGACCATGGTTGCGAATACTACGCAGTTCATACTGACGACACAGTGCCCTATGCATGCGGCCGCAAGCAAGAGAGCACATGCAGTAACCGAATGACTTCTTCACGAGACGGCAAACGAGACAAACACGCCACAAAGCGCTGACGAGAGAGAGCAGTCTCACGGCGGGCGCCACTTGGTGAAGGCATTTGAAGTTTAGATGTTACACGCATTATCACTACCCCCAAAATCAACGCAAACCGAGTTTACTTACTTCGCTGAAAGTATCACAGCAAACCGCAATTTAACAGGTAATTGCCGGACTACACGCATGCAAGCAAATCAACAAAGATTCGCATGCAGCCTACAAGAGCACTTGAGGCGCAAATTCGCGCTTAAAATTTAGCGCTGCGCAAGCTTGCTGTGCAAAACGTGCTCCATGCACTTCCAACCGCGCTAAGCACACAAATACAGTTGCAGAACTTCAAGCAGCTAGACCTGTCTAGACCTTACAGCATATAGTTACATTGCCACTAGGAAAACGCTGTTTTCACAATTACTCGCTTAACTCTTCGAACACCAACAATCCATCTTTTCCGTCGTTCTTGCTCCCACAGGCGGCCAGGAAGTCGATACAATTTCACGCCAGGCTTGCCTTCGTGACTGTGGCAGTTTTTTACGCAGCAGTACCGGCACTTGTTTCTCTTCCTTTTCCCTACGCTTTCAGTCGATGGATTAGAATTAGTCGAGCGGAAGGATGACATTGTCTCAACGCCAGAAAAGACCGAACAGTACCATCCACGCCGTGCCTACGAATACCCCCGCGCGCTCTGGCCGTCTCATTATTGTTGGCGGCGCTGCTACAGATGGCGCAACAATCGCAGCGTGTTTAGGGTGCCTCGATGGGTGCCAGCGCCGCCGATTTAGGGTGCCAGCGCCGCCGTTCAGGATGGTGCCATCCTTTGACCGCCTCCGCGCCACCACTTTCTCGCTGCGACGCCAACTTGAATCACAGCGAGCGGTTGCGATTGCTTGGTGCCGGTGCTTAGTTCGAGACACAGTGCGCGCGGATGCTTCGCTGACGCTTCTACTTGCTGGACAGTGTTCAGCCGCATGAATGACAAGCTTGTCAAGTGCATCGAGTCGACATGACGGGCTGTTGTGTTCCTAAGTGCACCGGATCAACGCGTAAAGGACTGCGTTGTTCTCGCTTCCCCCGGGACCCAGAGCGAAGGAACAGATGGGAAGCCCAAGTAAGGCACTGGAAGGCAACGGCTAACTCCTACATTTGCGAGGTAAGTGTCAAGAAAGTTTAGACTACCGCACCGTGTTTTTCATTTAAATAAAGTATTCTCTGATACTCGCTCACGAACTAAGCACTGCACCGATGCTGTCTGAGTAACGCGTGGTTTGCGAACGCGCGTCGCATAGGCTTTTTTCGCTTTGTTTTGATCGGCGCAGTCTGTGCGAGTAGTACCCTTACTTTAAGGACTGACGAAGATGCTTAGCCACGAAATAGTCTTACATTAGCTACGAATCGTCACGTAAACCACCTATTTTACCTTTTCACGGGAAGCACACATCGTGTGTGTCTCTTGTTTCTTTTTTTCTTTTCTTTTTGTAGTACTGGTTATTTGGGACTAAAGAACGCAGTGCTTCATCTGGGGAGAGCGGCTGTTGTGTACGTGACAAGCGAAGCATTGTGATTTTCTCTGATTTCTCAGCAGATATCTTGCGGATCTCAGGGTGTTACGCTACATAGTTGATTTTTTAGACTTGTATATATTTGTAGCGTGGTGCACGTAAGCCGATGGTCATTCTTGCTCATTCCCAATCGTAGTGGGTACTGTGACGGTCTTTAAATGCCTGTGCACGGTATGCCCAGGTGTAGTAGAGTTAAGGGGCATGAGGGACCAAAATGTTTCGGAGCTTTCTGACATGGTGTCTGTTGTAGCCTGTGCATTTCTTCGAAACATGTGAAGCGAGGTAATACTGCATTACCTCTGCGGAAATTTATTTTTAAGCACTGTAATGGGTTCGCTTTATTTAAAAGGCATCTTTTTATATCAATTTAAAAGTCAATAATCACTTTTGTTGTATTACTTGTACTTAGAAACACTTTGAAGAGGACCAGCTTACCTTGCAAACTATTGGAACACGTCATTTACTCTTACATCATGAATTTCCTCGACTCTCAAAACTTCTTTGACCATTCTCAACATGGGTTTCGTAGGGGTCTCTCTTGCGAAACCCAGCTTGCCATCTATGTTCATGACCTTCATGCTAATCTTGATGTTAACGTGCAAACCGACTCCTTATTTCTTGACTTCGCGAAAGCCTTTGATAAGGTACCCCATAAACGCCTAATATTAAAATTATCCTTCTTAAACTTGCACCCTTATGTACTAAATTGGATAAAAGAATTTTTGACTAACCGTTCACAAGTAGTGTTTACAAATAACAAATTATCCAGCACACTACCAGTGTCATCGGGGGCGCCTCAAGACTCTGTCCTCGGTCCTCTTCTGTTCCTAATATACATTAACGACCTACTTTTGCATGTATCTTCTAATATCCGCATGTTTGCTGACGACTGCGTCATTTACCGAACCGTTACTAGCCCATCTGACCATACGATCCTACAACAGGATCTCGACCACATAGTAAAATGGTGTGATGACTGGCTAATGTCCCTAAACCCTACTAAATGCAAACTCATTTCCTTCACTCGTCGTCAATTTCCCTTCCACTTCACTTATAACATACCTAACGTCCCCGTTGAATCAGTAACCACTTATAAATAGCTTGGAGTCACCTTATCTAACAATATGTCCTGGAGCACGCACATTGCTAAAGTCACGTCATCTGCTAACAGAACTTCGGGTTTCTTGAAACATCATTTGCGTAACGCTCCGAGTCACGTTAAACTACTTGCTTACAAATCATTAGTCAGGGCTAAGTTAGAGTACGCATCTCCCATCTGAAACCCACCCGAAGTAGGTCTCACTAATACCCTAGAATCCGTTCAAAACCGTGCTGCTCGATTCATTCATGCCTCGTATTCATATGAAATCAGTGCTTCTTTCCTCAAAGCCGAGTGTAACTTATCACCTTTGTCTTGTCGCCGACGCATTGCAACCCTCTCTATTTCACAAGTTCTTTCACTCACAACTTAATTCCCCTCCTTACATTATCGCTGCAGCTTGCATATCTCATCGCACTGGTCATGCACAACAAGTTTCTCGCCCACGTGCGCGTACTAAAACCATTTTCTGCTTCATTTTTTCCAAGAGCAGCAAAAGACTGGAACGGCCTTTCTCGCAACATCGCCACTATCACCTGCCCATCAAGCTTCATGCATAGCATATCAGATGTATCATCGCACTGATCGTTGTGTGTAAAAAAAAACCCACCCCTTATGTAATACCCCCTCGGGGGTCTTTAAGGAAATAAAAATGAAATTAAATGAATGAACCAGTACGAGGGAAATCGACAGGGAAATGGACAGTGCACTGACCACCCAAGCGTAATGCGAAAATTGATGTGCCGTTTTGTCGTCATGCGACTGCGTATCCACCTGCGCTGGCTAAACAAGCCTGACGATTCAGACGATGTTTATGACAGCAAGACTGTGGCTGACGTCAACTTGCCGTAGAGTGACTTGCTTTGCAGGTTACACCACATTATCGCCGCTATGAGCATGTTTGAGTCGACTGCAGGAGAAAGGCCTGTTGCATCTGGACTATTTTCAAAGTGATAAACATTGCTAATCTGTATTTGACTGTCTTAGTTTCATGTACGGTTTTTGTACGCGATATGTATGCAGTGTTGTTTATTTTTTCAATGTGGTTAACGTCAGTGTTCTAATGGTGGTTTAATAAAATGTTCTGTACTCGCCAACGATATGTTTGGCTCAAGTGATGTATGCGACGGTGGCTGATGTATTCTCGCTGTATATCTTGATTAATATGACCAGTGGTTGCGTTTTCTTGTTGGTATTCTTGTTTTCTATTTATATTGTGTGTAATAAGGTTGATGTACTCACTTGAAATCCCCCCCTCCCCCCATGTAACGAATAAAAAAAACTCCCTATCCCGCATTCTGTGTTTCGAGCCTACCTGGTGACTTTCTTTTTATCTCGTTGTTCAACATAACCGTCAGGCGCCACAAATGGGTACAAGCGTCCCCCGGCCTGGCGTTTGGCTTCCTTCAGGGGTGATACGCTTGGGAAAGGAGCCTGCGCCCTGAATTCCCGTCGAAACCAACGTGAGCACAGAATAAAAGTGATGTCTGGGCCGCTCCCATGGCGGTCATTTCCCATGTGGCGCCCCAAGCACCTATTGAGGTGGGGGCACCTTCGGGTTGAGGTCAAACACCCCTTTCCAAGCTTTGAGGTCCCATAATGGCCGAGCACCAGGCCGGGAGCGCGCTTGTACCTTTTTTATCGGTAGGTACCCGGCGGCAGCACTTGCCTCCCACAGCCGCGGCGGATGCTCGTCTACAAGGCCGTCTGTGGTTGGACAAGAGGCGCCCAGAGACAACAGCTGAAATCTCTGCATATAATTTTTCATGTACATATCTCTTTCATGATTGTCTGTACCAGACATTAATAAGTAAATATATTCTGTGCATCTTTTGGTTTTTTGTGTGTACTACGCAAGATTGACACTGACAAGTTGCGTTAAATGGTTCTCTACTGCACTAATTAAACCTTATTCTCACATCGCAGTTATTTTACACCAGCTTAATCCTGTCAGCACACAGTGTGGTGGGCAAAAAAAAGAAAATTGCGCGTAGATATTGTGAAATAATTGCAACCAACGCAAAGAGCACGCGCAACGCCAGTGAATCTAACCGCCGTGCGCGAGTGGCTGGCTACGGTAAAGGAGGCGTGACGTGTAAACCAAAATACAACACCGTAAAATAAAAACGACTTCCATACTCAGGTGGTCGTAAACCTTGCATACCGAGTAACGAAGCGCAAAAAAATGCTGCGTCTGTGAAACATACACACGGCATATTAAATGTGATTGAATTAGGCAACTTGGGACATGTTCCAGGCCCCATAAATTTACGTCTTCGACCCTCGAAGAGTTAAAAGCTATTGGTTATGAAGATGTGCAGATGCGATACTGATAAAAAATACTCATCAAGGCAAAGCACTTGGAAGCGCGCCGCGGGTAACACTATTTATGAACGCAAGCGTAGCCTAGTCTGAGATCGTGTGATTCCATATGGCGGTGCCAGCGAGGTTGTCTCCACCCTGAACGGCGGCGCTGGCATCGAGGCACCCTAAGCGTGTTCGGACTCTCTCGAGTGAAACCGAACACGACGGTCGCGGCCGAGTGGAGCTCAGCGCAGCAGGAGCAGCACACCAAAGAATAAGTTCAATTTTTGTTCATTTTTATTTGGCTGATAGAAGTGTTATCTTAACCGGGTTATCTATATATATTGTTTTTCATGCTTTTTTTTAGTTTCTTGGTTGGTTTGGTAGGACGTTAGTAGGTAACGAATAGTTCTATTTTTTTGGAAGCGGGTTGTGGCACACGTGTTGCATGGTGAAAGCAGTGTAAAGCGGCAGTTTTAAACCGTGTCGGCGAATTGAGATCGAAACTCGGATCGGCGAGTTGCTTGACAGGAAGGGGGCCGAGGCCCTCCTGGTAAAGCGAATAGCTGGCGAGCTACAAGAAGAACGGGAAAAGCGGGCCGTGCTGGAAGAGCGGGTGGAGACGCTCTTGGCACAGGCGGCGCGCAATCCCGGGTCAGAGCTGCGTCAGGCGAGCGGCGGGGACAGCGCGGAGACTCAGGCAGATGCATGCTATGAGAACAGGGAGGGACACCTAGGGGCCGTAGAACAGCAGGCAAGAGCCGGAGGCAGCACGGCGGTTCCACAACTCTACAGCGAGGTAGCGCGGCAGGCTTCGGGTGGGAAGGGACGAACGGCAGGGAGCCCGTCGTCGCGTGTCAGTGGCGCACGGCGGGTGGAGAACCAGCTAGCGCGAACTGGAGGACGGCAATCGCAGGCGGGAGGCAAACGTGTAGAGCGAAGGGTCCTAGTGGTGGGGGACTCCAACGTAGCGAGTGTTGAGGAGGGCGTCCTTACAAAAGTGAAGGCAGACGGGCGGGTGAGGGTGGAGGCCCAGTCAGGGAAGTACATGGTTGACGCAATGGCAAAAGCTCAGAAGGTGGTATGAGACAACAAGGAGCATGAAAATCTGGTCGTTATCCATCAACGATGTGCTGAAAGGAAGGAGCCAGAACCTAAACAGACAGTTAGAGGTTGGGTTGTGTAAACTCAGAGCAGCCTCTGCGAATGTGCATGTGACCATATGCACAATCCCATAGGTCCAGGGGCAGGCTAGCGAGATGGAATGGAGTATGATTGAGGCTAACCGGGTCATTAGGGGTCTGAGCCGACCGCTTGGATACGGTGTAATGGACGTAAACCGGGAAGTGTACGAGTCTGGCTCCCACCCTTTTGCACAGGATGGCGTTCACTACAGTGGTGCCAGGGGCGGGAGGGTGTCATGATGTGTGCTTAGTCGTCATCGACAGATGATCAAGGAGTTGCAAATTTACGGCGCCGCGCGAGCTGTGTGTGCAATGAAGACGACGACGACGACTTGCCATGTGGCTTTGGCGCGAGCGCGCTGAGCGGCGCAAGAAAAAAAAGGAATCTGAAGAAGAAGAAGTCCGGAAAAGACACGTGAGCGGGTCGGTTCGAGAATGACTGCTGGGGTGCGGAGGTGTACGCGCGTAGGGCCAGAAGGACTCGAGCGTACAAGGCCTTCACCCAACCGCATCGATATTTCCCCGATGGCCTGGTGTCTACCGGGCACGACTTAAACAGGGACCGTTCGAGGAAGGCTGCTGGGGTGCGGAGGTACGGGCTTGACGGGCTCCTGGACCCGGGCTCACAGAGGCCTCCACCCAGACGCAAAGCGCTTTCCCGGCGACCTGTGGCGGCTCTCTTGGTTTGCGAAAACGGGGCGGCGTTGCGACGACCAGACAGCTGCGCGGCTCGGCCGTCCTCGAGCGTCTGTGAGTGTCGCTCCTATGCCTTCATCAGCCAGACCATTTCGAGCAGGAACTTAACAGTGGTGTACTTTCTTTCACGACTTGAGTGAGCAGAACCCGGACTTTGTATAGCCTTCGCGTCCACCGTGTTCAGCTTGAGAGCGTTGTGTTGAACCTCGCGCTGTTTGATGCGTGCACAGGGTTGCACTTTAAGTTGGTCACCATAGCATCAGCCAACTCACGTTGAGATTCAGTGAATTAATATCCTGTCCCTGCTCTGTATTGTTTGATGTTGTTGTTGATAAGTGTAGTTTTTGTGTTTGTAATTTTCAGCTGGCTTTGTTTCTTTCTGCCCCGAGGCAACACCTCGGCCGGTTAAATAAGACTCGAACCTAATTCATCACAAACGGCGTCCGCGACAGGACAAAGACAGCTGTTAATGAAAGATTGTAATTGCAAAGCAAATACTCGTACCTGCGTTAGTATGAATGCCGTTGAGTTGACCCAAATAGGAGTCAGGTTGGGACCATTTGTAGTCACCGGAAAGAAAAACAACTTTGACTACTGGTTGGACGTGGGCCATATCACTAAATTATTCCACATCAACATGCTGAAGCGTTATGAAGAGCGCCAACCACTAGCCACGTTCCAAACTTCCTCGTTTGTAGTGATTGAAGAACCAGAAAATGAAACCCCTTACCACGCTTGAATGCTGAAGAAGGTGGGGTATCAAAGGCATTCCTCAGAAAAGGTTGGAGCTGATTATTTGAATAGGTCAGGATCATCTATTGAATCCAGCACTTAGGAAGTTGATGATTTTGTATGCTTTCTTATTTCTTTTTTGGTTGAAGTCTGCATGAAGCTCAATCTGTTTAGTACATGTACTGTATGAAGTCTCACAAGTTCACGCGCATCACCGCAGTTTTTTTTATTTATTTATTTTTGCTTCAAAAATAAGAAAAAAAACTTTTCGAAAAGGGGGACTTTTTGTCATGTACAAAATACTTATGTGCGCGTGTCTGGTGCGGCAGACGATCAGTGACCATAAAAGAAGAAAAGAATGGCGGGATTCGGCGCATGCTCGCCTGACGCGGCACCTCGGCCAACAGCGAATCAGGAAGACACACGATTGCTGGAAGAGAGAGCAGAAGAAGAGAAGAAGAAAGGCAGCGTTCGAAATGGAGGCAGGGGCACGGAGGAGGGAAGGTTGTCGGGCTCCGGGTCTGAACCTCAAGACCTCAAGAGCACCCGTCGGAGAAGTGAGGCTGTCGGACTGTAGGTCCGAGTCTCAAAGACTTCAGGAGCGCCGGGCGCAGAAGCGAAGCTGTCGGGCTGCGGGCCCGAGTTTCATGACTTCAGCGACGATCCGGCCTTTGTTCTGCCTCCAGCCTTTGGTGTCCGTGGGTCCTGCAGTGACAAGGTGCTGAAGGCAAACCCTACCTACTTTCCTCCTGTGACTTCTTGGCCGAGCTGCGGACGATCGTCAAGACGCAAGTAGTGTCTTATCGTCTTATACTCACGCGACCGACGCACTGCATCTGACGCCGTCGCAACACCGCCCCGTACAGCGCTGCACCGACGCTACCAAGTAATTGTGACCGGTCACGAACTTTACTGTTACATAATTCTTTATTGTGAGAGAACAGTTAAAAGTGCATGAACGTTTATATTAGTCTTAGTGCCTTGGTTAATTAGTTTGTGTGTGTGACAGTTTGGGTTAATTGTGTGTTCATGTCTTGTTAACAATCGGCTTCGTTGTTCCTTTTTTCCCACTGCGAATTAGTCTCAGTGGTGGCCACAATAATTCGAACCGTGCAAGTGCAAATACATTCCCGGGTAAACAACCCCTCGTTGACTTAGGAAGACCAAATCATCACAGAGGGTAGGTAGTAGGATAGGGTGCCAAGCTACGGCTTTTTTGGGGGGACCCAGAGCCCTAAGGCCACCAGTGTAGACGAAGACGGACCCAGAGAGGCCCCGAGATTGAAGAAACGTAGAATCGGTAGGAGAAGAAATAGACGTAAGCACCAGGGGCAAGGTTATTCTGACATAGGGTACATTAACATGCAAGGTGGCAGGAATAGGCTGAAGTGGGAGGAGATAGACGAGCAACTAAGGCAGGAAAAGCTGATGGTATACGGGTTTGTGGAGACACATCTTAGGGACATGGAGCAACCTCCCTGTAATCCTGACTATACATGGGAATATTGCAATAGAACAGAGGGCAGCAGAAAAGGGGGTGGAATTGGTGCATTCATTCATAAAAGTATGAATTGGCAAAGGGTCAAACAGGAAAGCAAGGAGCATTTATGGCTAAAAGGGAAAGTTGCAGGAGAGCAGACACTCCTTGGCTTTGTATACCTGTGGACAGGAGCAAATGCCAAAGAGGAAAACAAAAAAAATGATGGAATGCATATCAAGTGACATTAATGAGCTAAGAGGAGGGTGCGAGATTATTATACTAGGAGATATGAACGCACACATAGAAGACATGGACGGGTACACAGGCTCAACAGGCAACATGATGCTGGATATGTGTGAAATGCATGACTTAGGTGTATGCAACAGTACTGAGAAGTGTGAAGGGCACATAACATGGGAGGTAGGGAGCCTGCAGTCGACGATAGATAATGCACTAATGTCACATAGGATGCACGATAGGCTAAATGTAATGAACAGAGATGAATATGGCTCCAGAAGTCTAGGTAGTGATCACAAACGTATTAAGGTGAGTTTTAGAAAGGAAATGAAAGTAGGTAGGAGGCAAGATGAACAACCACGTGGGATATTTTACTCGGAAAGGCAGCTTGAAATAGCCACCCAACAAATAGAGGAAGTAATTTCAGAGGATACAAAAACAGAATGGACATATGCAAATTTAACAGGGCTATTTGAGCTAGAGCTTGCTAAGGTACGAGTCAGGTCAAAAGGCAACAGAAGACGTAAACCCAAGAGCTGGGGGGATGAGGAGGTTTAGAAGGCCATAGAGAAACGTCAGGAAGCATCCAGGGAACACAGATATTCAAAGTGGAGGGGTGAACCAGAAGCTGATGTAGGCAGAAAATGGAATAACTTCTTAAACTGTAGAAGGGAAGCATCCCATTTCATCAATGAGAAGATTAGAAGAAAGGGGAGGCAATGGTTGTCAGAAGTAAACAAAAAGGATAGAAAAGCAGCAAAGAAATTTTGGAAACATCTCAAATCCTTGAGTAATAAGACTAGCCTAGAGCAGAGGTTTATAGTTACAGCTCAAGGTGTTCGGCTAGAAGGAGATGAGGCAATGGAACATATAAGAACAATGATGACAGAAAATTTTAAAGAACTAAACATAGCATGTGCTCAATCAGGTGAGGATAGACTAGTTAGTGCAGTGGCTCCACTTGCACAAAGCGAGTGCGAAAGGGCAGAGAAGAGGGTTCCTAGTAGCACGTCGACAGGTCCTGATAGCATCCCAATTATGTTGATAAAGACATTGGGCCCAAAATCTAAGAAAGCATTAAGAGAGGCAGTGAGCAAAATGATAAGGGATGGTAAAGCTCCTGACGGGTGGAGACTGAGCAGGATGAGCATGATATATAAGGGAAAGGGGGACAAAGCCGACATAAACAACTACCGTCCCATAACAGTGACGTCAGTGGTTTACAGGGTGGTGATGCAGATTATAAAGGACAGACTGCAATCATGGGTGGAGAGCGAGGAGGTGCTGGGGGAACTACAAAATGGGTTCCGGAAACACAGAAGGTTAGAAGATAATCTGTTCTCATTGACGCAGTGTATTGAAATAGCAGAATAGGAACACAGGCCCCTATGGCTCGCATTTCTGAATATCAAGAGAGCCTATGACAGTGTAATCCAAAAGGATTTGTGGGACATACTGGGCACTCTAGATGTGGAAGATGGAGCAAGTAATCTTTTTAAAGATATCTATAAAAGTAACAAGGTGCTTATAAAATGGGAAAACAAGGTATCTGAACCTATAGAGATACAGCAGGGGCTCAGGCAAGGGTGCCCTCTGTCACCTCTGTTGTTCATGCTGTATTTACAAGGATTAGAGAAAAAATTAGAGAGGAGCGGACTTGGCTTCAACCTTTCCTTTTTCAAGCAAGAAGAATGGATTAAACAGTCATTACCAGGACTGATGTACGCGGATGACATTGTACTTATGGCTGACAGCAAGGAAGACTTGCAGAGATTAATGGACATCTGTGGTAAAGAGGGAGATAGCTTAGGTTTCAAGTTTAGTAAAGAAAAATCGGCAGTCATGATCTTTAATGATAATCGGGGCAGCGAGCATAGGATACAGGAGGTTACGCTGGAGGTGATGGATCAGTACAAATATCTTGGAGTGTGGATAAACAATGGGGCTGATCGAGTACCTAACGGAGCATGAAAAATATGTAACGGCTAAAGGTAGCAGAAATGCAGCTGCGATGAAAAATAGGGCAGTGTGGAATTACAATAGGTACGAAGTGGTGAGGGGGATTTGGAAAGGGGTGATGGTCTCTAGTTTGACTTTCGGCAACGCGGTCCTGTGCATGAGATCAGAGGTTCGAGCAAGGTTGGAAGTTAAGCAGCGAGGAGTAAGTAGACTGGCTCTGGGAGCACACGGAAATACACCAAATCAGGGGGTACAGGGTGATATGGGATGGACGTCATTCGAGGGCAGGGAAGCCAGCAGCAAGATAGAATTTGAGGAGCGATTGAGAGAAATGGCAGAAAAGCGGTGGGCAAGGAGAGTTTTCAGTTATTTATACATGAGGAATGTTGACACAAAATGGAGGAAGCGGACCAGAAAATTGTCAATCAAATATTTGGACTGCAGAAGGGGTGCAAACCAGGAAACAACGGTTAAGAAAAAGGTTAAAGAAACAGAGAGTGGTCTGTGGAAAACAGGGATGCAGACGAAATCAGCACTGGGAACATACAGAACTTTCAAGCAAGAAATTGCCGAAGAAAATACGTATGATAATTCTAGGGGAAGCTCTTTGTTGTTTGAAGCCAGGACGGAAGTATTGCGGACTAAGATGTACCGAGTCAAGTACCAAGCTGTAGACACGTTGTGCTGTGCGTGTGGAGAAGAGGAAACGGCTGAACACCTCATACTTTTCTGCAAAGGCCTTAACCCTACAGTGCAAAGCAACGGGGCTGATTTTTTCAAAGCATTGGGGTTTAGGGACAGTGAAGGCAAAATAGACTTTAAGCGGGTAGAAATAACCAAACGCAGGTTATCTGATTGGTGGATAAAATCAAGGCAGGGGTGAAATTTCACCCACCACAAAGTACAAAATATGTTAATAGTCATGGCTAGGTGGCGTATGCCACCGCCCGATTTAAAGGGTTCAGCCTCATCCATCCATCCATACATAGGGTGCCTAAAACCATAGGGTGCCCTAAACCACCTGAGATATTTTTTGAACATTTCAAGTAAACACGCGCATCGAGTTCAGAATGCCGTCACGATCGACGATGCTGAACGCTGCAGCGCTAGCGCCGCGGGCGCGCCGCAAAATTAAAAAAAAAACAATGCCGTCCTCCTCTCCTTTCCGGTAACCCGAGCGGTCGTCACGACGTCAGCAGGGGTAATCTGGTGATGTCAGCTGCGGAAACGATGTCCATTGGTCGAACAAGAACCTACGAGTTCCGGTTTATCTGTTACCAGGTACGCGCGCTCCCTGCTCGTCCTCGCCGCGTTGCTCGCTTGTGCGCGCTTGCGCATCGGTAATTACAGCCCGCAACGCAAGTGCCAAATCGCTCGTGTTCCAACACAGTCCGTACTTAGCGGTCTGGTTATCTGAGCGAACAGAGTGCGACAGTGTTGGCCTTTCCAGATGTGCGCGCAACACAGGGTCTATAGCGGCACGCTTCGAATGAACACAGACCGGCACCGCAGCAACAGCGGCTAGCCGAGAAGCGCCGAGTCCATGTCCATGTTACCGGCACGCTAACTCGCTGCTCGCCGTGTGCCATTCGCGGGCCGCCGTTCGACAGCGGTTTTGCTCGCGAGCGGCGAGATTTCTTTGCCGTACGTAGAGAGGATGAGACCGGGACTGATTTGTGCGGCAGCCTCACCGCCGCAGATCGCTCGACGGCGCCGATATCGTCGCTAGGCCTTTTTTGGTTCCCTTCAAAGCTAAAGCGGACGGCGCTTCGAAATGAATTACCGACGCTCACAAGCCGCAATATTTTCTTACCGTTGTTATCGCTCTTCGCAATAATTGTACACAAAGAAGAAAAATACGCTGACATTAGTGGCGCCGTCGGCTGCGATGCGAGCACAGCCGAGCCGGTCGTCTCTCGTCGGTAGCCGTGCACTCAGCTGCAGCCGATGTTTTCGTTGCCGGTGGCGGAGGCGCGCAGCTTCGCGGTCGTGGATTGGCCCGTTGATCGTGCAGCGGGCGGGGCGCCGGTCGAACTGCCGTTTACTTTGGACCACATTGGACACCTCGCGCGGCAGACTGGAGGCCGGTTCGTCTTCCGTATGTGCCGCTAGCATGGCTAGCGTGGACGTGCCTTAACCGGAAGTAGGCAGTGTTTTGAGAAGCGCGTTGGCGATGATGTATGTCACGTGACATTTCGAGCAGCACTCGGTGAGGAGGGGAGACCAGCCGACGAGGAGAGTAGCGAAGGAAAGAGCGAAAACGAGCGAGGGCAGTTTTTGAATCATCTATAGACGCCCACACGTCAAGTTTCATCCTAGACGCCAGCGCTCGTTCCTCCCCTGGCGGAGCATTTCACTTCCCACGGGTGTACATTTCCGCCGCTTCCAGCGCTCGCGCAAGCCCGCGTTGCACGCGAAACATTGCAATGGCGCCTCTTCGGAAGCGTGGTAATTACTGTTGTGTTGTTAACTGCCGTAACAGCAATGTAAACATGAAAGGGTTGATGCCACCAGTGAGATTCTACCGATTCCCAACTAAATGGTACGAAAAAAGCAGACGACAGGCATGGATTACCGCAGTGCGCCGAACAAAGTAAGTAAACAACTTTTTTTTTTCCTTTCGCCTGTCTTTAACTTGGTGTGTTGCGTGTTTACATTGTATAAACAACTTTTGTTGCATGCGCTAGCAGTGGTCTGAGTTCACGCGTGCCGAGAAACTGAATGTGTGCGCGGTGCGTTGAACATGACTAGAGTTCATTCCTGCATCACCACTGCACCGTTCGATCGAGCTACTAGGAGATACACGCCCGCGTCTTGGTCGCGCCGGCATTGGTGAAGCAGAAACAATTACTAGTGCTTTTAACTTCTTTCTCTTGACCACTGTTCAAAATTACTAGGCTATTTTCGCTCCTGCCGCTATTCTATACTGTAGTGGACGTACTTGTTAAAGTTGTGTACGTATGTCGTATTTGTGCATTGCGGTGATATATTTTGTATATTTCCGCATAGTGCTGATGGAAGTCCGTGGTCGCCAACAGAGACAACACGGATTTGTAGCAGACATTTTGTTGGAAACTGCAAGAATGACAGTAACCAACACCCGTCGTATGTGCCGACCATTTTTCGGCGGCGTACAAGAAACGGACACCTGACCCAGAAGTGGCGCAGAGGTATGATGGCCTGGGGTGCACAGGATTCAGTGCGCGTTTTAAATCATTTCGCCTCCGTGCCCTGCGAGAATTTGTACCGCGCGCGTCCTTGATAGTTAAGTAAGGCAAAAAATAGAAACTGTGCAGTACTGCCTTCAGCCCGCATAGTCACTGGATTTCAGCGAGTACGGTCGTTAAAACACAATCGAGACAGTCCACGCAGCTAGATTTCAATCCGGAAGATGTCATAATGCAATTTTTGCCTCGGTGCGCAAGAACAACCGTGCATAAAAAGCTGGGCCGTGCAGGAAATTTTCTCGAGGATAGAATTTTCTAGACAGGAAATTTTCTCGAGAATAGAATGCCCAATCTCCCCCCCCCCCCTGCACGTTCACCAGCCCTTGGCTACTCCCCTGCGGCTGTGTCACCGTGGTAAAGTATCTCTGATAGATATGCTTAAAGTTGACTACAATACAGCTGATGAAAGGACAGACGAAACATAAACCTCGCAATGAATCGCTTGATGTAACCAGTGCCACACTCTTTTATTTTTCTTAGGTGGAAACGGCGTTTTGAAAGGGTAGCCAGAACAAATTCTGCGGAGCAGGCTGTGCCGCAGAGTACTCCTCAAGTTGATCCAGCAGTGCAAGATCAAGAAACCACTGCTTGCCTGGGCTTCGATGACACACTTCTAAGTGATTCGGAATCACCAGAGATGCCTCTTGCACCCATCAGTGATGATGACCCTCAGCCTTCGGCAGTACCTTGTGAAATACTAGGACAGGCTCATCCAGTTACACAAGCTGATGCTATAAGCATACGTTTTTGAGATATCGAATTTGTTTTTGTGTTTACCTGTGATTTCACTCAAGCTGCCTACATTGAGCATTGCGTTAAATAATTGACAGTCTCTTTTATTTTTGCAAACCCCGCAGGCATGCCAAACAGAGCCAGAATGCCGAGGAAACCTGATCATCCTCCTGTCAACAACAAACGGGTCTGAGGCATCAACTCAAATTTCTCACACCGAACAATGTGACAAGGTACAGTCATCACTACACATTTGCTGGGTTTATCTCATACTGTGGTGTTAGGTTGCATCATAATTGTTGTAGCAGTAATTTATCTATAGGCAGACCTCGTATGAACACATTGAAGTATGTATTCCTAGTAATAAAAATATTTATATCACTCTCATAATGGGTAAAAGCTGCCTTTTGGTGACCGACATGGCCGATGATTTCATAACACTTTATAGCTAATGCCTTCATATGGTATGTCACATCACCATGCATGTTGGATTAACTTACCTGAATTCGTACAAAATGTGGTGATATGCATAATTTATCACCACTACAACAAAGTTCTAACCCGTCATGCAGCCACCACTTGCGACTCTTATCGAAGCACAGATGTATGTAAGAATATTTTATCACATGACATACCATTGTTAATGAAGCAGCAATAATGCATGGGCTTGCTACACCGATCAATGACGTGGGCCTTTATATGCGGCCTCCTACGCCCATGAAGAATAGCCACTTATAAGCAACTTTATTTTCTTAAAATTATCATTACAACTATACAATTAATAAATATGGCCTGAAATTGCAACTTAGTGCATGCATATTTGCTAAAGAGGCTACCGACTCATATTTGTGCTGATTGTGTGAAGTCAAGAGCAGCGGCAAGTACACGTGAAGTGCAGCCTGTAAGCTAACTTGTCAAAAAGCCCACCTGTACAAGCATCCATTAGGGGAAGAGGGACAGGAGAGGACCTGTACCACCGAACGCCGAGTTACCTCTGCCACTTCACCCCTAGAAGCATCCTTCTCTGCTTCTCTCTCTCCCCCAACAATGATGGGCTGTTAAGAGCAAGAGGATGGAGAGAACAGCACACAATTTTTTTCAAGGGATGTTTGCCGCTGAAACTTTGTCACTGGCTAAGGGTTGCTCTGTTGTAGCATTTTTGTTCTCTTTATCGACGTAATCCTACGCTTCGCTTTTACTGTACATTTGCTTGCTATGCCGTCTAAAACACGGCGATATGCATAAATAAGATGGCAGTCAAGGCTGCATGCTTTATAAGTCTAGATTTGCATTAAATCCTGTAAATGTAACCTCCATGTACAATCGCAGGAAATTTAATGGAAAAAGTTTACTAAGTTGAGTATAACAACATGACTGGCAATATTTGCATAACATGAGACAACACAGATTGACTAATAAAGCTTGTTGCTGGGCTAGTCGGTTGATGATATACCTTAGACCATATCCTATCCACATAGTGATCCATAGAGTGATAAAGCTATTTTGAAACACAGATCATGTTCAGAAAGTCAGAAATATATTCATAGCTGCTAGTCCCTCAGTTGTACCTTAGACCATATGGTCGCTTAGCTCAAATAATGAAGGAGAGACGGGGTCAAGGGGAGCGCCAACTTTCGACTGTTTATTCATTTCTTTTTTCACTTATATATGCACAGACATGCTCAGCATACAGAAAACCATTTATCAAAAAATCTTTTTCCGCTTGCAACAGAGAAACTGACGTATCACTGATACATGATGGCCCACGTGCCTAAATATGAAAGGCCTCTAACAACTCACGTGCCGTGGCGTCCTTGCTTTTACCCAGAATCCGCACCTTATCCAGACGTGGCTGGCAATCATGTTCAATTCAGTTCAGTTCCTTAAAGGCCCCTTTTCAGGGGTGTTACATAAGGGGTGATGTACGTCATGCAGCGAAAAATTCAACGTATTCAATTCAATGGGAACGACATTTAAAAAATGGTAGGTACACTGTGCAAACAAACACACATGTGAACTGCAGTGGTACGACAAATGTGCTCCATCTTTACCTTTTAAAGAAAGTTCGTGTTCCCTTGCACGGTTGTTAACGCACCTTCCCGTCTGGCCGACATAAGTCAAGCCATGAGAAATGGGAATCTCATAAACGACTCCTGTGGCACATTTCATATACGGCATGACGTGCTCATTATTGCAGCCACTTTTTTTGCTCCCATCAGACAGTATGTGCAGGCAGAGCTGACTGAGCTTGCGTGGCGCAGAGAAAACAATTGGCACCCCGTGCCTGTTTGCAACCGTCTTCAGGTTGTGGGCAACTCGGTGCATATAGAGTATGACCACTGGTCTTACCATACTCTGCGCTTGCTGCACTCTTGTGCTTAGTTGATCGCGCTTGAATTTCTGAAGCAGGGACTCTGAGACGGTGACAAGTAGCGTGCGGGGGAACCCAGCCAAAGACTGGCGATCCAGTTGGTTTTGAAAGCTCCTCTGTAAAGCATGAGAGCACAACCGTACAAAAGCAGACTCAAGGCAGTGTTTAGCAATGGCACTCTTAACAGACTTAACAGTCTTAACAGGCACGACCCTTCTGCAAAGTGATGTTAAGATCTAAAAACGGTAAAGAATTGTGAACAGGTAATTAAAAACGGAACCCTTCCCGAGACGGCAAAAGGCCGCTAAAATGTCATCGATAATTGGCTGACATAAGGTAGTCATTTGAGGTTTTAAACCAACTAAAAAATCTTCAACGTATCTAAAAATTTTAAGTACCCCCGCCCCCTTGATAAAATGTTCGTGCAAGGCACGGTCGATACTTGATAAAAACAAATTGCAAAGCACTGGAGTGACACACGAGCCTATGCATATGCCTTGTCGTTGTACATAAAAATCTCCATTAAAATTGATGAAGGTGACCTGTAGATAAACTCCAACACGAACTATCTTTAGAAGGTAAACATGGAGCACATTTGCCGTCCCACTGGTGTTTACATTATTGCGAGCCACGTCTGGATAAAGTGCGAATTCTGGGTAAAAGCAAGGAGGCCACGGCACGTGAGTTTAAGTTAGAGGCCTTTCATATTAAGGCACGTGGGCCATCATGATACATCAGTTTCTCTCTTGGAAGCGGAAAAATATTTTTTGATAAATGGTTGTGATTCGCACGATGTGCGTATGATGTTTTTTCTGTATGCTGAGCATGTCTGTGCATAGATTATAAATGAAACAAGAAATGAATAAACAGTCGAAAGTTGGCGCTCCCCTCGACCTCGTCCCTCCTTCATTATTTGCGCTAAGCGTCCATATGGTCAAAGGCATAACAGATTGACTAGCAGCTATGAAGACATTTCTGAACATGATCTGTGCTTCAAGATAGCTATATCACTCTGTGCATAGGCTGGAAAGGCTACATTGTTCTTAAAATAGTCACTTAGAAGTTTGTAAAATATTTGCTTATTAAGGCAGTATTTGAAATGTTTTCTGTTGCTTTTGTAGGTCACTGGGACTGATGGAAGCTGGAAGAGGAAGTGTGAATTCTTTGGATTTGAGACACTTAAGCAAAAGGAGACTGCCTTGCGAGATATATAAGGAGTCACCATACAGGTCTTTAGTATTTTGCTCAATGTTCTGCCACAGCCCAGCTACCGAAGCACAGACATGACCCGTGAGGACAAGCTTTGTCTTTTCTTGGCCAAGCTTAAGCTTGGGATAAGCTTCAGTGCTTTAGCTGTGATTTTCGGAGTGGCTGCATCAACTGCATCCAGTTCATTTATAAAAACACTTGACATACTTATCGCAGCCTTGAAGGAGTGGATATTTGTGCCACCAAGGGCTATCATCAAGCAGTGCATGCCACAGCCATTCAAAGATAATTACCCAGATTGTACATTTATTATCGACTGCACAGAAGTTCGAACTGAAATGCCATCAAAGCCCGACTGCCAGCACATACTCTACTCTAATTACAAGGGAGGCTATACATTGAAAGTCCTTGTTGGTATAATTCCAAACGGTATGATAGCCTTCATGTCAGCGGTATATGGTGGGCGGCAGACTGATTCCTTTATTACCCAGGACTCTGGTTTTCTGAACCTTGTACAAGAAGGCGACATTATCTTGAGCGATAAAGGTTTTCCTGTATCCGGACAGATGTGAAGGACAAAGGTGGTGTCATTTTGATGCCTCCCTTTAACTCGGGAGGTGGCCAACTTTCTCAAGAAGACATGGATGCAACATATAAAATTGCATCTGTGCGTATCCATGTCGAGCGGGTTATTCGCAGACTGAAAGTGTACAGGATCCTGCGCAACACAGTGCCCTTGACTTTGGTGCCGCACATGGACAAAGTGTTCTCGGTATGTGCTGCCTTGGTCAACATGCAGCCACCAATAATTCGAAAGAAAGAATGAGTGCATTGTTTGTAATACTTTGCAAGCGAGTTTTGCATGCAAAGGGAATTTAACACATAAATCAAGATTACCAGTGTTATGTCTTGCACACATGCTAGTGGAGACATCATCATCATTAGCCTATATTAATGTACACTGCAGGATGAAGGCCTCTCCCTGCGTTCTCCAAATTACCCCTGTCTTATTGCTCTAGCTGCTTCCAACTTGCGCCTGCGAATTTCCTAACTTCATCATCCCACCTAGTTTCCTGCCGCCCTCGACTGCGCTTTCCTTCTTTGGTATCTATTCTGTAACTCTAATGCTCCACCGGTTATCCATCCTACGCAATACATGGCCTGCCCAGCTCCATTTTTCCCTAGGCGAGTATAAAGTGACAAATGTGGCGTCGTGATGCACCGGCACATTTCCGTTTATAAATTTTCAACGATTTCTCATGTAGTTCATTCATCTGTGAGGCGTTTTTAGTTGTGTGCTGGGTGCACAGCATGATTGAGTTAGGTTGTTATGCCCTGCAATATTACTTTGTCTCTACTGTATACACAATTGTTTTTGTTTGCATATGTATGGCTTATGCCTTCAATAAAGATTTCATTTACCAGTGCAGTCACCCTGTCCTTCTCTAGCCTTTGACAGATATTGTACCTCGAACCCCGAGGTGGACATTGAACAAAACTAGCCACCTTGTCATCTGCTATCCTTTTAACCCTCTTGAAAATCACATTGCGTGTACCTTGATGTATTGTTTTTCAGGTATTGGCAAGCTTCTAGAATAGACAAACAATGGGATTATTGGGTCTACGTTTTTATTTTTGTCATAGGAAAGAACGTTTTATGAAATGCTGTAACCTGTAGAATTCCAAGCACAGTGCATTCTTTCAATGCTAAATATGTGTAGTAATGTGATTTTTAAGACAGAAGCAAATGTTTATGTGACTTGATTAAAAAAAACTATGCCACGCACAGGTAGCAAATGTAAACTGGCATCCGCAACAACATATTCGCACTAAAAATACTGCATGTAAGCATGGTATGTTGCCCAGCATCATAAGTTCACGACACCACATTTTTATTGATTTCACATATTTCAAACTAAACGCATAAAGGTAAGTACATTCATAAACATTAAATTGCATTAAAACATAGCATACAAAAGCAACTGCCCTGTCCAAAAGAGTAATAAAATATTGGATATACACTAGATACATAGTAAAATCAAACAGGCACTGTACTTTCCTTTTCAAAGCTTTGGCCCACTGAACAGGTAGTAACATAAGCATAAACACATATTATTCGAGTTTTTATACCTGGATGGTCCATCCAGGTATAAACTTTAAAATATCACAAATAATAAAATAAATAACTGCCCATGTTTTCTCCTGCTACGTGAGGCCACTAAACATTGCATGTAGGTAGACACGTTACCATATTGGAGACACTGTATTCATATTTTCAAAGCTGTGGCATAGCCACGCCATCTCAACCGGTATTAATGCAGACCTAAGCACTATATAGATGCAGTACACCTTATAAACATCAGAAATTATAAAATAAATACTAAAGTTTTCTACAGGACAGTGTGACACAACCATATTGCATGTAGACTAGACTCACAAATCTTTATGAAGGCACTGTATTCACATTTTCAAAACTCGGGCATGTCCCATGCCAGCTCGTAGGTAGTGACAGTAGAAAACACACTCTCACACTTCGTCTACCAGTATGCAGCAAACAAAAAAAACATCACACATGGCAGAAATAAATAAATGCATGTTTCATCCAGAATTGCGTGGCACTAAAATATTGCTTGTAGACTAAACACACCACACATACAAAATTAAAATAAAAGCACTGCACTTTCGAAGCTCTGACAATAAATGACTGTACTTTAGAACACTCAAACTTTTAAAGTGCATATACCCCTAAGCATTTTTAAAGCGAACTGAAGATATCACATTGTGAGAACATAAACATTTTGCGGACATGATGCCAGCAATACTTCACAGAATACCTCTTTAAATTGTGGACCTAAAAAGGAAAACCCACGCGATGAAAACAGTTAAAATAATATTAAAACAGAGCAGGCACAAAGAACTTGAATTAAAAATACTCCATTTTCGGGATGAGCTCCCACAAAAACGCTTCATCCCTCTTTACAGCAACTATTACACACTGATCTTGACTGTACACAAAGAGCAAAGCTTTCTGCAAATTAAGAACATACATTGGACCTGCAACTGAGTGTAGTATTGGTGTGACTTTGTTAATTCAATTATGTCATCAATGTGTGCGAGTCTGGGTCAGGCAATGAACAACTTTATTGTAAGAATGAGCATGGGTAGTGCCGCAATGGGTCATGCGCAGTGCATACATGTAAGCGTGACGTTGCACTTATTCAGTTTTGCTACAATCAATGAATATGAAATATGGAAGCTCACATTGCCGTTCTTCGTATCTGATAAATGGTGCATCCTTGAATTTATATGTGCACTTGATTTCAATCAGGACAGTCTCATTAGCAAGCTGTACAAGTCCATCGGGGCTGCAGCACAGCCAAGGTTGGTCAGGAAGAACCACCAGTCCAGTCTAGAGAATACAGACATGATAATGAGGTTTGGGAATAACGCTATATGCAGAATATAATTTGTGCGCCTTCAGTGCTTTACATAAAATGAAGGAGTCTTACCTGCACAATTCTTGCTCCAAGCCTTCTCTCCAGGTCCTCTCGTGCTGTGCCTTCAGTTGTAATTCCTGCAATGATATTTTTTGACAGTACAATACAAAATCAGTGCTAATGGTTTTGTGTATAACCCAATAAAGGCACTTCAGACTAGCCAAGGCCAAAATTATTCTTTCCATTTCAGTAGTGGGAAGTGAAAAACGCACCATAGCACATGGGAGCACTCTTGTAGGAGCTGGATTTCCGGAGTTGCTGAGCAGCTTTCTGAAGCCCTTTGTCATCCCTTTTTGTCCGAATCAGGTGTGCTTTGGTACTGCTGATGCGAAGCCTCCTCTCCTGATGCCATCTGCATATTGTGAAACATGAAATATGTCACTCCAGCCCAATGTGTGCACTCCAACTCTAAAATTTAATTCCTTACATACCGTGTACAGCTTGATTGTCCTTGTGTCAATAAAGCTAATTGACATGGGATTTGCTCAAGAGACCTTTTCTTGATACTTTTCTCTGTGATCACTTTTCATTTCCACCAAAAAATCTCTTTTCTGGGTTGTCCCATCCTCCATCACATTCAGAAGATGGTACACGGGCCGGTGTGACATTTGTTTGAGAAGGTTCTCAAGGGTGTCTTTCTCTGCGGCCTTTGATACCTGCTCAACAACAGTGTCGAGCACCTCTCTGCAAGTAAGCCCATGAGCACTCAGCTGCATCAACTCGAGCACTTCCTTTAGGGGGCAGTCAATCTCGGGGTAGCTCATCAGTGTTGATCTTGGCACAATTTTGATGTCTGGAGCTGTTGATTTCTTACCTGATGCACAGATTAAGAAACAACAGGTAGCATATATTGACACATTTTGGTTCCAATTTCGATGTGTACATAAAGTCAGTTGAATATTATAACACTCAACACTAAGATACCTTAAGGTGTGACTAGACTGAGCATAGCAATGTCTACCAATAAAAGAAATGTTCTAAGTTACCCAAAAACAAAATTATATTCCCAATTATAGGTCAGTGACGTGTTTGTATTCTCCAGTCAGAGCTTTTTTCCTACTGTGAGCAAAGGTATTTTTATGTTGCGCCACATTGCTGGTGAATGTTGTCATGCAGCAAACTTACGAGGCACCACGTCTGATAAGTGTTGCGATCTCTACATCCGGGGCTTTGCGCTGGGCTTTCCCCACTGCTGAGGTCGGCTTGTGCAGCTGTTCTCCTCATAGCTGTTGATGTAGAGGCATACGGCCACTGCATGTTTGCACTGACCCCGTACACCAGCAATGCAAGTGCACTTGCCGCAGGAAATGCGAAGCTCTCGTTTCAGGGGGCATGACCATGACAGCTGCGAAAAAGGAAAAATGCATTGGCCGTTGTTGTACGCATATTAATTTTGTAGCACAAAGACACAGTGAACTAGCTCTTACTGCGTGAGCAGTCATAGCCCAGTCACGCGGTCCACTTTCGATCGCGACCAAGATAAAATTTCTCCACAGCGATTAGCTCTTTCCCGCTGATGGCGCAAATTAACCAATCGCGATTGAAGAACTTGATCGCTATCGAAAGTGCGCCGTGTGACTGGGCTATCAATAAAGTTCGCGAAAAAGAAGTGTAACCGTAAAATAGCACATACGGAATCATGATACCGATGTGTGCCATACGTTACCGAAAAATGACAGGCTAACTGACGGCGTATCGCATATGCGCTTGGATGGGTGCTAGTAAGGTTAAATATCTCAACTAAAGGCAGTCACTGCGTCAGGGACGCTTATGAGGAAACTTTATCTCGGGCCCAACTCCGATGCCGCTTATTTAAGTACATGTAAAACGCGGAAACGCTTTTCTGAGATAACCCCTGAGTCGATTTTAATGAAATGTGTTGCAAACGTAATTTCGATTAAGGGCCTGAATTTTAAAAAATTAAAATATTTCCGCGCCTGTACTTCGATGAATAAGGTACAAGTACGGCAATATGCAAGTTTGAGAAAAATAGAAGCACGAAGTTTACAAACTCGTAGCTCTGCGCCAAGAACAGGTATCGCAGTTGCCACAAACCTCATCACATTTGGTGCAGTAGTTGCCGAGAAAACCGATTTCTCCTTTTTATGTATTTAATTAGGAGCACCTGAGACCAAAATCGAGAGTGCGCCGTACACACAGCAAACGAAACAAAACAGGAATGTAATTATGAATGTGCGGAACATTGTCCTTACCTCTAACTCCACGTCGTAAACAACGTCGTCCTTGACTTGCGAAACGCACTTCCCCTTGGCGAGGACGATGTCGTCTCCGACGAACTGCACAGCGTCAACTACATGGCTAAGCTGAAGCTGCCCTTTCGCCACATTGCAGCCGCGAAAATAGTTGTCCACCGCACAGATCTTCTTGAAGGCCGATCTAAGCGTGAACATCGTGCACGTGCGCGCTATAGGCTCCGTACAGTGAACAGGCGGCGCTGCTGCGCAGCAGCGGTGGCGCGATGCTGAGCGTCGCATGTGGCGGGCGGCGCGAACCTGGGAAGGGGGGAAGACAGCGAGATTTCGGAACTACGTATACACGCCTCCGAAAGCCGCACGTATATCCGCGATCCGCTTTCTTTTTTTGTGCGTGTGTGTACGTGAAAGTACAAGCGTGGCCCTCTGTGATGGCACAAATAGTTTTTGCGGGGTTCAGGCCTATTAAAGGAATAGACGATTACTTTCACGGTGCAGCGTTAACCAGCGGAGACAAGCTCTACGCTGCTTCGCATGTTGCTTGTGTGAAAGACGGCGTGGACGTTCACGCGAAGTGCCATTCGCAACAGGGAAAGCAAGTATACGACGTCATCCTTCGCGTGAATAAAGCTTACTGTTATAGTAAAATTGAAGTCACTAAACTGGCACCCTGAAAACGTGACACCCTGAAACCGATTTTTAATCGACGCCTCACTGTTGGCAATGCATGCCTCATTTCGCTCCGGCGCGTTGTACGCCGCGGCCTATCATTTGATGCCCCTGTCACACTGTTACTTTAGATTGTCATACAGCTCGATCTGGACCGCGTGTAGCTACACGCTCACTCGTAGGCTGTCGTCAGCACAGTCATGTCGAGTGAGCTAAACGATTCGGATTGTTGGATCGTGTGGCAGTGACCGTGCTATCCTCTTTGACTCGTTTGGGACCCAGTCGGAGCCACCTGCTGCGCTGATAAACGAGATTTATTAACTAGGCGATCTTAATTTACATGACGCGAATGTTCGTTCTTCATCATGTACAATGATCGAGGCTCATTAGGCCCGTTTCACGAGATACGATATCGCATGCGAATTCCTTTCCTTGCATACGCGCTTTGCTTTTACAATGATACATCGCAAATGTATATCACAAGAAAAATCGCACCATGTGAAACCGCGCCTCTCAAGCGCCAGCGGCCGAAACGAGGATCGTCGAGTTAGTGCTCGCCAGCTCAAAATAGGCTTCCTTGGCATAAAATATTGCTCATCGCACATGCCAGTGCTATGCTGATCATACCGAATGCTAAGACAACGGCAAGCAGTCGTCAAATCAGCAAAGTCGTGACAAATTTCTTTTAAATGTTCAGCAGCTGACCATGGCCGCTGGCGTCGCACAACGAGCTGTGAAACGCACATGTGTAGCACGCTTTACAGAACAAAACCTTGTCACAAATATCAAAGAAGCTGACTTACTTTACTCTCCTCACAGCTGCGACCCATTTCTTTCGCCGTTCGATCTCATAAGATTTGCCAGGAAACCTGTACAACTTTATCACCGGCTGGCCTTCGTGGTTGTGACAGCCCTTTACGCAGCAGTATCACCGGTTCCACTTGCCTTTTTTTTCACCTCCGACCCTTGCCGATGAAGCGCATGCCATTGCACCGTCGCAAGACGTATAAAAAAATAAGGAGGCTGGTGAACAAAGTAAAACGGCTTCAACCGTGGCCGAGAATAAATGTAGCGCGCGGGAAAGAACACTCATCGAGCCGGCCGAGCTGCGGCGCCCACTTCCCAACACTGTTGCGTCGCTGCGCCAGATGGCGCCAGAGCAGCCGCAAACTCGACTGTACGGAGCCTATGAGACCTGCGCAAACACGTTCAGTGCAGCAGGAAATCGAGTCGGTGTGAAGGAGAGACAGGAGAGGGTGTACACCCGCTCGTTGAGATTTTTCACCGCATGCGGCGCTCACGCCAGCACCACTCGGCGGTGCCGTTGTTGTCTATAGGCTCCGTACAGTGAAGTTTGCTGCGATTGCTGCGCCATCTGTCGCAGCGCCGCCAACATTAATGAGACGGCCAAAGCGCGCGGGGGTATTCGTAGGCGCGGCGTCGATGGTGCTGTTCGGCCTTTTATGGCGTTGAGGCAATGTCATCCTTCAGCTCGACTAATTCGAATCCATCGACTGAAAGCGCACGGAAAAGGAAGAGGAACAAGTGCCGGTACTGCTGCGTAAAAAACTGCCACAGCCACGAAGGCCAGCATGGCGTGAAATTGTATAGCGATTTCCTAGCCGCACGTGGGAGCAAGAACGACGAAAAAGATGGATTGTTGCTGTTCGAAGAGTTAAATAATTGTGAAAACAGCTTTTTCCTAGTGTCAATGTAACTATGTGCTTTAAGGTCTAGCCAGGTCTAGCTGCTTGAGGTTCTGCAACTGTATTTGTGTGCTTAGCGCGGTTGGAAGTGTATGGAGCACGTTTTGCACAGCAAGCTTGCGTAGCGCGAAATTTTACGCGCGAATTTGCGCCTCAAATGCTCTTGTAGGCTGCATGCGAATCTTTGTTGATTGCTTGCAGTACGGTAATTAACTGTTAAATTGCGTTTTTCTGTGATACTTTCAGCGAAGTAAGTAAACTCGGTTTGCGTTGATTTTGGTGGTAGTGATGGTGCGTGTCACATCTAAACTTCAAATGCCTTCACCAAGTGGCGCCAGCCGTGAGAATGCTCTCTCTCGTCAGCGCATTGTGGCGTGTTTGTCTCGTTTACCGTCTCGTGAAGAAGTCATTCGGTTACTGCATGTGCGCTCATGCTTGCGGCCGCATGCATAGGGCACTGTGTTGTCAGTATGAACTGCGTAGTATTCGCAATCACGCTCCTCTTCTTTTCTTCGGCGAGAATGACGGCTCGCTGTGGATGCCGAAGCAGACGAGCAGGATCTGCTCCAAACACTTCGTGAACGGCGGAATAGCCAATAAAGGAAAAATCATCACTTAGAAACGCTTCATTTATAGATTTGCAAAAATGCGTTTCTGCACACGTCGGCCACGAAATGAACGAAATACTGTAAATAGCAGAGCTGCAGTTGGACATTTCTGTGACCACGCACCGGAATACCTGGCAACGTAGCAAAAACAACGTGTAATCACCGAATGTCGATTTGGGGCTGTTCTCATTCAAAAAACGTCGCGGTAGCATAATCTTGGTTTGAGCTAGTTGCAATGCGCCGCAAGCTCCCGTCCTGTTTGTGTGTTCTTCGTCTTCGTTTGACTTGCACCGCAAATTTTCCTCCAATAAGTCGTGGTAGCGTGTGCGCTTCCGCTTATGCGTCAAAACCACATGCTGATATAAAAATGCATGCATGTTCTCCCTACCTGCAAGGAAACGTCGTACACTTGTTTCCCTTGCTCAGAGTGATCGACGGCCCCCACAAGTCGGCGCCGTCGGTCTTCTTCACGTCGTAAACGTGGCCCGCCACATACAGCTTGTCTCCTTTGTCGAGTATAGGCGCACAAAAGTAATTTTCAATACAGCTTATCGGCTTAAAGCCGCAAAAGAACACAAGCGACATTTTGAACGTCACGCGCGCGTTGAAACACGTTCAGTAGCTGCCGCGGGACTGGGAGCGGCCCTCTCAGTGTTTCACATTCCTACCACCATTGGCACTGCACGGCGTTTTGCCGTATTCGGTTGTAGCGCCCTCTGTTCACGGAGCCTATTACGGCACCATTTCGAAAAATTCTCGCGCCTACGTGTTCGTTGTAGACTCGTGCACAACTGCAACACCAAAACTAAATTTCGACCTCTGGGTGGTTTAGGGGCCCTTTCAGGGTGGTGCCATCCTTTGACCGCCCCCGCGCCGCCGCTTTCTCGCTGCGACGCCATCTTGAATCACAGCGAGCGGTTGCGACTGCTTGATGCCAGTGCTTAGTTCGAGGCACAGTGCGCGCGGATGCTTCGCTGACGCTTCTACTTGCTGGACAGTGTTCAGCCGCATGACTGACGAGCTTGTCAAGCGCATCGAGTCGACATGAGGGGTTGTTGTGTTCCGAAGTGCACTAGATCGACGCGTAAAGTGCTTCATTGTTTTCGCTTTCCCCGGGGCCCAGAGCGGAGAGATGGGAAGGCGAAGTAAAGCGGGATCACTGGAAGGCAACGGATAGCTCCTACATTTGCAAGGTAAGTGTCAAGACTACCACACAGTGTTTTTCATTTAAATAAGAAAGTAATCTCTGATCCTCGCTCACGTGCCTACGTTCGCTCACGAACTAAGCATTGCACCGATGCTGTCTGAGTAGCGTGTGGTTTGCGAGCGCGCGTCGCATAGGCTCTTTTCGTTTTGATCGGCGCAGTCTATGCGAGTAGTACCCTGATTTTAAGGACTGACGAAGATGCTTAGCCGCGAAATAGTCTTACATTAGCTACGAATCGTCACGCAAACCACCTATTTTACTTTTTCACATCGTGCGTGTCTCTTTTTTTTTCAGGTACTGGTAATTTGGGACTAAAGAACGCAGTGCTTCGTCTGGGGAGAGCTGCTGTTTTGTACGTCGCAAGCGAAGCATTGTGATTTTCTGATTTTTCAGCAGATATCTTGCAGATCTCAGGGTGTTACGTTACATAGCCCATTTTTTAGACTTGTATATATTTGTAGCGTGGTGCTCGTAAGCCGATGGTCATTCGTGCTGACTCGCGATCGTAGTGGGTACTGTGACAGTCTTTAAATGTCCGTGCACGGTATGCGCAGGCGTAGTATGGCGTGGTATGCCCAGGGCATCATAGAACAAAAATGTTTCGGCGGTTTCTGGCATGGTGTCTGTTGTAGCCTACACATTTATTCGAAACGTTTGAGGCGAGGTAATACAGCATTACTTCTGCGAAAATTTATTTTTAAGCACTCTATTGGGTTCTCTCTATTTACAAGGCAACTTTTCATATCAATTTGAAGATCAATAATCACTTTTGTTGTTTTACTTGTACTTAGAAATACTTTGAAGAGAACCAGTACGAGGGCAATCGACAGGATGGGCGCCGTCTGTTAAATTCAACAGCCCTACACCATCATGGACTATTTTCGAAGTGAAAAACATTGCTAATCTGCATTGGACTGTCTTAGTTACCATTTACGGTTTTTGTACGCGATATGTATGCAGTGTTTACTTTTTCAATGTAGTTTTACATCACTGTTCTAGTGGTTATTTATAACGTGTTCTCTACTCGCCATCGATGTGTTTGGCTGATGTGACGTATTCGATGGTAGCTGATGTATTCTGGCTGGATATCATGAATAATATTACCCACGGTTGCGTTTTCCTGTTTGTATTCTTGTTTTCGATTTGTATTGTTTGTAATAAGGTTGATGTACTCACTTGAAATCCCCCCCCCAATGTAATGAATAAATAAAAAAAGAAAAAACTCCTATCCCGAATTGTGTGTGTCGAGCCTACCTTGCGAATTTTTTTTTATCTCGTCTTTCAACATAACCTTCAGGTGCCCCACAATACATATAATTTTTCATGTACATATGTCTTTCATGATTTACTGTACTAGACATTACTAAGTAAATGTATGTTGTGCATCGTTTCATTTTTTTGTGTATTACGCAAGATTTACACTGACAAGTTACGTTATATGTTTCTCTACAGCACTAACTAAACCTTACTTTCACATCGCAGTTATTTTTACACCAGCTTGATCCTGTCAGTACAGTTTTGTGGGCAAAAAAGCAAAATTGCTTGTAGATATCGTCAAATAATTGCAACGAACGCAAAGAGCACGCGCAACGCAAGGGAAACTAACCGCCGTGCGCGAGTGGCTGGCTACGGTAAAGGAGGCGTGATGTGTAAACCAAAATACAGCAGCGAAAAAGAAAAACTTCCACACACAGGAGTTCGCAAGCCTTATATACCAAGCAACGAAGCGCAAAAAATGGTGCGTATTTCAAACATACACACGGCATATTAAATGGGATTGAATTGGGCAACTTGGAGCATGTTCCCGGCGCTACAGTGTACCGGCGCCATACATTTAAGTCTTCGACCCTCGACGAGTTAACGGCTATTGGTTATAAAGATGTGCAGATGCGATAGCGATTAAAAAAATCCTCATCAAGGCAAACAACTTGGAAGCGCGCCGCGAGTAACATTATTTATGAACGCAAGCGTAGCCGAGTCTGAGCTCGTGTTATTCAATATGGCGGCGCCAGCGGGGTTGTCTCCACCCTCAAAAGCGGTGCTGGCATCGAGGCACCCTAGCAGCAAACTTCACTGAACGGAGCCTATAACGCCATCATTGCACTGCTCAAGCAGCACCTGAATCCGGCACCGTCAGAAATATATGAAACGTACCGGATTCAAACCCGCGTACAGAACACCGGCGAGAAGGTAGGCGAACATTTGGCGGAACTTCGCAAGATCGCAGACAACTGTGGCTTGGGTATCGCGTTGGAACGAAACCTGCGTGACAGATTCGTCATCGGATTGCGAGAAAAAATAGTCCAACGGGTACTCCTCGCGAAGCCAAAGTCCCTTACACTTCAAGAAGCAGTGGATATCGCCACTTCTGCTGAACTGGCGATACAAAACGTGGAACGTATACCTCACGCAAACTCTTCGGGATCGGCGAACGAAGTCAACGCCGTAGCCTTCAAGAATAAAACGAATCCACAGTTACGGCACGCCAAGGCAAAGACACCGAGGCCGTGCATTCATTGTGGGACTGCTCGCACCATGCTCCGAACTTTCCGCATGAAATGTCGACGTGCTACAATTGTCAAAAGCAAGGGCATTTAGCCAAAATGTGTTTCGGCGGCGGGAAACCAAAAAAGCCAACGAAGTTGCAGGCTAACGTTGGGAGTGTCGAAACTGGCGACAACTGTAGTGAAGTTCTGGACATATTCACGCTAACAAGTGAAGGTACTGTGGTCGAGCCGGTCTACAAAACAGTGAAGTGGGGACCAGTCGATCTTGACATGCAGATGGTTCCCCAGTCTACATAGTTTCTGAAGAAACATATAAACTCCATTCCAAGCAGTGGCCAGCCCTGAAACCCACAAACAGTGAGCTTCATTGCTACTTGGGAAAGCTACCTATCAGCGGGGTACTTCACACGACAGCCCAGCACCAGAACTACAGGGCAACTGCTGAACTGTACGTTGTGTGATGCCCTGGAGCCACACTGTCCGGTAGAGATGTGATCCAAAAGCTTCATCTGCTACCCGACCAGGAGGTAGGCACAATCCTGACTCCGGATAGTAAAATCTCAAGTGTCACAGAACAGCTGAAAGAAAAGTTCAAAGACCTTTTTGAACCAGGAACAGGGCTGATGAAGGGACCTCCTGCCAGCATTGCGATGAAGAAAGATGCCACTCCAAGATTTTTGAAAGCCCGTTCATTACCGTATGCACTACGGAAAAAAGTGGGTATGGAACTCGACAAAATGTGTCAGTAAGGAATCTTATCTCCAGTGAGCCATAGCTGTTGGGTAACGCCAATTGTCCCAGTGGTAAAAGCAGACGGAAGCTTGAGAATATGTGGGGATTTCAAGGTCACAGTCAACCCCGAGTGTGATGTCGACCAGTATCCGCTCCCAAAAATGGTCGACATCTTCGCCTGTCTCAAGGATGGCTACTGGTTTTCAAAGTTGGACCTACGGGAAGCCTACTGCCACATACCACTGGATGAACAGGCGAAGCAAGTTGCAGTACTAAACACCCATAAAGGCTTATTTGCTTATAATAGGCTGCCATATGGCATTGCATCAGCCCCTGCCATAGCCCAAAGGAAGATGGAAGAACTTCTGAAAAACGTACCAGGATGTTTTTAGACGATGTACTGATCGCAGAGGCAAAGAATAGCTACGGGAAGACGGGAAACAAGGTACTGGAAATCTTGCGGGAAATTTTCCGGTTGCGGAAAGACAAGTGTGTGTTTGGAGCACAAGAAGTGACCTACTTGGTACACAGAATTGACCGACACGGCTGGCATCCAGCAGAAAAAAAATGGACACTATCATGGAAGCACCAGCGCCAAGAAATGTCCAAGTACTCAGATCGTTCCTGGGTCTGATCACCTATTACCGCAGCTTTTTGCCTAACATGTCTCGTCTCCTGGCACCCCTGTAGCGGTTGGTACAGAAAGACAGCAAATGGCTGTGGGCAGCTGAAGAGAAGACAGCGTTTGTAGCTGTAAAGAATTCTCTGATAAATTCAAATTTGCTTGTGCGCTTTGACCTCATGAAGGAACTAGTGCTAGAATGTAATGCCTCGCCAGATGGCATTGGTGCCGTGCTATCGCATGTGATTGATGGTCTTGAGAGACCAATAGCGTTCAGATCTCGTAACCTCACAAAGAGAAGAATTATTCTGAGTTGGAAAGGGAAGCCCTGGCCCTCATGTTTGCCGTGGTGAAATTTCGTGACTATTTGTTATGCAGGGAGTTCACGTTGAAGACTGATCATGAACCACTGGTGGGGCTCTTCAAAGAAAACAGGCCCACTCCTAGTACTGCTGCATCATGTTTTCAGAGGTGGGCAATTACCCTTGGGGCCTACAAGTACACCATAAAATACAAGCCTGGATCCAGCAACCAAAACGCAGACGCATTGAGTCGACTACCTGTGCCAGCCAGTGAGACGGAACAGCAAATGCAAGACTGACCAACAAGACAGTGCACTGGTAGCCAGTATTTTGGACACAGAACCTGTCTCAAGGAAGCAGCTGGCAGACATTACTGGAAAAGACCAACTCGTGCAATGCCTTCGTGTATACATACAGGGGGGGGGGGGGGTGGCCCAAGAAACCCCCATGGTCTAACCATGACCAAGTACTGCCATTTTGGAGACGAAGAAATTGCCTCACTACAGATGGGCAGCTCATACTTATGGGAGACCGACTAGTTGTTCCTGAGGCAGCTAGAAGAGCATTCCTGCTGGAACTGCACGAAGCACATCCTGGAGTCAGTACCACTAAAGCGTTGGCAAGGAAACTTGTGTGGTGGCCTGAAATCGATCAGGACATTGAACAGCTTCTACGCAATTGTCCGATCTGCCAGCAGACAGCATCTATGCCACCATCTGAGAAGCCAGCTGCATGGCCAGCAACAACTCAGCCATAGACACGTGTTCACATGGACTATGCCGGCCGAATTGAAGACAAATGGTGTTGGTTGTTGTCGATAGCTATTCAGGCTGGATTGAAGCCGTCGCAACAAACAGAGCAACCACCACAGCAACTATTGAGATCTTAAGGAGCATATTTGCGCGATTTGGTCTGCCCAATTGTATAGTGTCCGACAATGGCAGTGCCTTCGTCAGTGCCGAATTTGAAGAATTCATCACGAAGAATGCCATAAGGCACATCCGTACAGCACCCTTTCATCCCCAATCTAATGGGTTAGCAGAAAGAGCTGTCAGGGCAGTCAAAGATGGTCTAAAAAGGCTCACAAGTGGAACACTTTCAACGCGCTGAAATCGATGGTTGCATGACCACAGACGCACACCATCTGGAGGTAGGGACAAGTCTCCTGCTGAAATGCTTCTGGGCTATCTACCCAACGGACGCCTGGACCTGGTTCTGCAGAAACCGCAAGGACCGAAGTTCGAAAGGCACACGCCAGTCAAAGAGAAATGGGTTCGTGGCCAGACTGTCCTTTTTCGTAACTTTGGCCTTGGTCAGCGTTGGATGAAGGGGATTGTTGAACATGTCTTGGGAAACGGAATGCTCAAGATCACCACAACGGAAAGTTCCATCACCTGGCACTTCGACCAGGTTCGTCGTCGTGATGATGATCAATCACTGATCACTGAGCAAAATGCATGGTGGGACATGCCGGAACCACAGTCAAGCTCAGCACCAACCCCTCCAGGTGAAGCTCACTCAGGACGGCCCACTCGTATCCGACGACCACCAAACCGATTGAACTTGTGACCTGGACTTCAGTGGTGTGGCTCTAAAACCAAGTGTGGGAGAGTGTTAGCCGAAGTAGAAAACACGTCTGGCAACTGTGGGTGTGTGGGACAAGAAAACATGGCGTGATAATAAACATGTTCGTATCGTTGTTCGCTGTCGTCGTCATTACCGCAGTGTGCTGACCCAGGGTACACCACAAGTGGACAACTAGTCAACAACAATGAAGGCCAAATAAACTACCATAATGGCAGCCCCAGCGTCCCCCATACTGCTGCAACAACCTCGGGAGCCACCGACCTACCTTGGCTGAAGACCCTGAAACCTGGCTGGAGACATACGAGAGGACCGCGACGTTCAACAAATGGAGCAACGACGACAAGCTACGTCATGTATATTTTTCGTTGGATGACGCTGCTCCGACCTGGTTTGAGAACACAGCGAGTACACTAGTGACTTGGGACCTATTTTGTGAGAACTTCGCGAGAACCTTCAAGAGTGTCGTACGAAAGGAAAGGGCCGATGTTCTCTTAGAAACCAGAGTAAAATTGCCGAACGAGAACATCGCGATCTTCACGGAGAAGATTACTCGCCTCTTCCGCCACGCCAACCCCGACATGTCTGAAAAAAAGAAAGTTCGATTCTTGATGCGGGGTGTCATAGCAAGAGCTCTTCGCCCGATTGATACGCAACCCGCCCAAGACTGTTGCTGAATTTGTTTCCGAGGCCACAACCATTGAAAAGACGCTCGACATGCGGACGAGGCAATATAACCGCCGAACACTGGCCGCGAACGACATCGACGTTCAAGCACTTGGCAGCGGCGACCTGCGCAAGACCATCAGAGCGGTCGTTCGCGAGGAACTGCAGAAGCTCTTTCCCAAGTCGCAGCCTCAAGTACCATCTATTGCCGACATCGTCAAAGAAGAGATTCAGCGGTCACTGGAAGTGCCAGAAGTTCCAGCATTGCCTCGACCGCAGCCGGAAGCGATGACCTACGCCGCCCTCACCCGCTGTCAAGGTCCCCCTCCGCGCTTGAAGTTTATTCATTGATTGATGTGTAGTTTTTATTGGCGCAAGGGCCAGATATGGCCAAAGAGCGCCATGCACGTAGTGATGAGTAATGAATGGTCTGTTAATAAATGATGAAATCAGTTAAGAATGGTGAATAAATGTGGCTGTAAAGGGGCCTAATATGAATCGCTCTAAAATAGTTAGTTAGTTAGTGGTAGATTTTTATGGCGCAAGGGCAACTGAGGCCAAAGAGCGCCAAACACAAGGTTGATGGTCGACTCAGGTTAGTAAGCAGTAAAAGATAAGGATAAAAAACAGTGGTGTATAGGGCCTAAAATAATTGAGTAATGATTACATTTGATGATTATGGGCAAAGCGCATGACATTTACAAGGTCAGGCAGCCTCAGCAACAGTCCTTGTCAGGGCAAGGAGTGCGGAGCGCCTGACATGTGAGATAAAAAATCTCAGCCATTTCCTCAGGAATGAGACAAGGCTGAGTTCAATGGAAATATGAAATCGCACGTAGGAAGCCTACACTCGCTAAAAACTTAAAAACTCTTTTTAATGAAAACATTTGGTAGTCGCCGAGAAAGAAGGACGGGTGCGGAGGTATTTGGTTTCTGTACAGTTCTGGGAAGTGACGTCTCCTATCTGGTTCTAGCCTCTTGCACTTGATTAGAACATGGATGACGGACAGTCGATCACCACATTTTGGACAGTGCGGTGCTGGAGAACTGTTTAGCAGATGTGAATGTGTTGCATGTGTGTGTCCTATTCTAAGCCTGCATAGTGCAACCTCTTTATGTCTGTCGCGTTTCTCGGTAGCATATCTTCCTATTAATGGCTTTATTGTGTGCAGTTTGTTTTCAGTTGCTCCATCCCATTCTTCTTGCCATTGCCTACGGATTCTGTTTCTAATCTGTGGCCTGAGGTCCTCGTAGGGTATATTATCTATGTCAATAGAATTACGGAGAGCTGCGCAAGTCGGTCAGCTACCTCATTTCCAGCTATGTTGCAGTGCCCCGGTACCCAGCACAGTGTGATTTTAAGTTTAGATTTGTGAGCCGACATGAGACATTTTAGAAGGAAATTAGTTATTGGATTTTTATGCTTTTTACCGGATGACAACGCAGTCACTGCACTGAGGGAGTCTGTATATATGATGGAGGCTGGTTGTTTATTCTGTAGGATGTGCTTTACGGCTAGGAGGATGCCACAGCATTCTGCAGTAAATATGCTTGTATGTTCGTTCATTGTTTTCGATTCGGAGAATTGTGGGCCATGTGCGGCACATGCGACAGCTGAAGACTTAGAGGCGTCAGTGTAATACTCTGCCCACCTGTATTTTGCCTGCAAGTACATAAAGTGCTGATTTATTGCGAGCGGATTCCCATGTTTGCCCACCTCAAGAAATGACATATCACAGTGAACAGCGTGTATTTCCCAGGGCGCAATGGCGTCTTTGTGGGACACCACCTGGAGGTTGGAGGCCGGTATCTGCAGGCTTTCAATGTGTGACGCGACTCTAACGGGATATGGTGGCGTTGCTGATGGTCGTCTCAAGAACAACTGGGTGTTGCTTGTGTCCTGCAAGAGTTCACCAGATGGATGCTCTGCATGAGAGAGCACCTTAGTGGCATACACTATGCTTGTGTACTGCCTTCGTCGTTCTAGTGACCATCTGTTCGCCTCAACATACAGGCTGGCTATTGGGCTAGTTCTGAAAGCACCAGTGGCCAGACGGAGCCCAAGGTGGTACACGGGGTCAAGCATCTTTAGCGCAGACTTTGATGCTGATTCGTACACTACCGAGCCATAGTCAATACGTGATAGGACAACGCTATTCAGAAGGTTTAGCAGACAGTCACGGTCTGTACCCCATGACTGATGGGAAAGGATCTTTAGTAAGTTCAATGCTTTCAAGCATTTCAATCGCAACTGCTTGATATGTGGAACAAAGGTGAGCTTTTTATCTACCACAACGCCTAGGAATTTGTGATCTTGTTTAACGGCTATGGTCTGCCCGTTCAGTGTGATGTTGGGGTCTGGCCTAATGCCACGCTGCTGAGAAAAAGGTAAACAGACGGTTTTGCCACAGTTGAATTTAAACCCATTTTCGTCTGCCCAGCTTGAGAGTTTATTTACCCCCAACTGAATTTGCCGTTCACAGATGGCCAAGTTGCAGGATTTGAAACTGATCTGGACATCGTCAACGTAAACAGAGTAAGAGATAGTTTTGGGCAACACACTTCTTAGAGAGTTCATTTTAACTATGAAAAGCGTGCAGCTGAGAACGCCACCTTGGGGAACGCCATTCTCCTGTATGAACCGCTTCGATAGAGCATTTCCAAGACGAACCACGAAGGTACGTTCGGAGAGGTAGCTTTCTATAGTATTGAGCATGTTTCCCGAGACTCCAAGAGAATGCAGATCACGGAGAATGCCATAACGCCAGGTCGTGTCATAAGCTTTTTCCAGGTCAAAGAATACAGAAAGACAATGTTGTTTGTGGATAAAGGCATCCCTGACATAAGATTCAAATGCTACAAGCTGGTCAGTTGTCGACCGACCAGGCCTGAATCCAGCTTGACGTTGGTCAAGAAGGCCGTTATATTCAAGGAAATAAACGAGGCGGCGGTTTATCATTTTTTCAAACACCTTGCACAAGCAACTAGTCAAGGCAATGGGCCTGTAACTTGCTGCAAGCGTGGCTTCCTTTCCTTGTTTGAGGATTGGTATGATAACAGCCTCTTTCCAGGCTTTGGGTAGGCGCCCAAAGGACCATATCTTATTAAACAGAAAGAGGATGCTTATAAGGGTGTGTTCATGTATGTGCTTGAGCATGCCATAAGTAATCCTGTCTGGGCCTGCTGCTGAGTTGCCACATGTTCCCAGAGCCGCCTTCAATTCCTCCATAGTGAAAGGGCTATTGTACCCTCCTGTGGATGGCCTTTTATCACGGATAGGTTTCCGCTCCTCCGCTAGCTTGTGTCGCATGAAGGAGTCTGTATAATGTGCTGAGCTGAAAATATATTCAAAATGTTGACCTATTGCATCTGCTTGGTGTTCCGGTGTATCACCAGCAGTGCTGACCAGAGGCACTGGGTGAGCACTGCGCCCTTGAAGTGCTCTAAGTCTGTTGTACACTTTATGTGTATCTGTGTGGGAGTTTACAGATGAGAGGAATGACTGCCAGCTTTCCCGTTTGGATGCACGTCGGATACGCCTGCCATTTGCTTTAGCACGCTTGAAGTCTATTAAATTGTTAACTGTAGGATACCTGCGGAATTTCGACCATGCTTTGTTTTGGTTCTCACGGGGATTCTTGCACTCCGCATTCCACCATGGCCTACGTTTGTTTTGTGTCTTATTTGATGTCTGTGGGATTGACTTCTGTGCGGCTTCTATAATATGCAGAGTGATCATGGATTGTAATTCGTCTATCCCTAGGTCTACGATTGGAGAACTGGGCAGTTTTGAGAGTTCTCGGAACTTCTTCCAATCAGCAGCCTGTTCGTTAAATTTCCTATGATTATTTACAACCATATTTATGTTTCCTGTGTGTTTTAAGCAAACAGGAAAATGGTCGCTTCCGTACAGATTATCGATAACAGCCCACTCAGTGGTTGCCAAGAGCACCGGAGAGCCAATAGCAAGGTCTATTGCTGTGTATGAGTTGTGTGCTAAATTAAAATATGTTGGGTCTTTTTTATTAAATATACAGGAACCGGAGGACAATAGAAATTTTTCGATTAGTGCACCTCGGGAATCAACTCTTGAACATCCCCATAGTGGGTGGTGTGCATTGAAATCTCCAACCAACATGAATGGATCCGGGAGCTGGTCAATAAGTTTTTCAAATTCTTGGACGGATAGGTGATGGTCCGGAGGAATATATAGGGAGCATACAGTTATTATTCTACCAAAAGTTAGAGCCCGTATTGCCACTGCCTCTAAATCAGTAACTAGTGTGATACTCTGACAGGGAATTGTGTTCTGCACAACAATAGCGACGCCACCCGATGAGTGGGCAGTGCCTTGCCTGTCTTTCCGGTATACTGCATATTCTTTGAGAAAGTTTGTGCGTGTTGGGTTTAAGTGTGTTTCCTGGAGGCAAAGTATGTTTGGTTGGTATTGTGCAAGTATTTCATATATGTCATCCAGATTCCTGAGTAGCCCTCGGCTGTTCCAGTGTATAATGCTCTCAGCAGCCATTTTGCGAGTGATAAGGGGACGAGTTATTCAAGTGTCACCGCCTTTGTTAGGCGGCTTGACTAGCGGATGTTTTTTTCTGTTTGAGGCGGTCTAGAAAACTCCGCCTCTCTTTGGGGGACTCTCTCAGCGTCGGAGACACCGAGGATCCCGGGGTCACTTCCATTGCTTCCGGCGGAGACTCGGAAGCGGATGAGGGTTTGTCAAGAAGGGTAGACTCCCTCTCAGTTGTCTGTGTTGTTCCAGAGGAGTGTGAGAAGTTGACCTCTGGAACTTGGAAGGTTGGTGCAGCCGATGGCTGCTTGCTGGGGGGCCGAGAAAGGCGCGCATCAGCAAAGCTGTACTGCGTGCCCACCGTAACTAGACGCCGCCCGGCCCCCCGGCGCGCTGCGTCAACGTAGGATCTTGCGGAGAGAAGCGAGAGCTTCTTCCGGGCTTCAGGGAATGTTATGTTTTCGGTTACCTTGATTTGAATTACTTTTTTCTCATTTTGGAACATTTCACAGGTTCGCGAGTACGCAGCGTGCGGCCCATGACAGTTGGGACATTCTGTTTGAGTGGCACTGCAACTTTCGGTTGGATGCTCGTGAGCACCACACTTTGCACAGGTGAGTTTTCCGCGACATGTGTTGGATCCGTGTCCGTACTTCTGGCACTTGAAGCATCTTCTCGGGTTTGGGACATAGGGACGGACTTTGCAGTGAATAAACTCTGCTTTCACAGCGTCTGGTAGACGGGAACGATTAAACGTCAAGACGATATGGGGTGTCACTACATCTTCACCGTTTCGCCTTATGGTGATGCGGCGTAGGGCGATGACACCTTGATCTCTGAAGCCATCGAGGAGGTCAGAGTCTGTTTCGCGGATCAGATCACGTTCTGATATGACGCCTTGAACTGTGTTTAGACTGCGATGGGGGGTAACGGACACCTGTAAGTGGGCGAACTGCTTTTGCTTGAGGAGGATGTCGGAATGATCTTTCTTTGACACTTCAACAAGAAGATCACCGGATGACAGTTTCTTTGCTTCATAGTTTTTGCCTATCAGCTTCTCAAGGGTCCTAGCGATAACAAAAACGGACATTGCAGCAACAGAGTCATTGTCTACAAGAGAGTGTATAATCAGGAAGCGTGTGAAGTGATCACATTGAGTTCGAGTTTTGTCTAACATGTCTTCGGTGGGGCCCCTTTTCAGGGACCGATCGGGTTTTTTGGAAGAAAAAGTACTCATGCGATATGGATATGCCGACGGTTCCTAGAATGTCACCTGTGTTTCACCGTCTTATTCACAGGAAGGTCCCGGGGCTCGTCGCCTGGTACACAGACGAAGAGCCCATCGGCCGGAGCTTGACCATGGCCCCGACCGCCACCGTTCATGGTTTCTACCCTTCACCTCAAAACCTTTCGCCACGGTGCGGATGACAGCTTCGGTATGGGGGCTAAGGGTCCGTGGTGGCGCCAAGCACCATCACCTTGATACTCAAGGTGCCCTTGCGGGGAATCGCTCTAAAATACTGAGGATATAAATATACTAAAATGGTCGCAAAGATTTGTGACGTGCACTATGATAATAAAATATGTGCGATGACGAATACTTAGCATGTCGTGGAGGTGACAGCAGCACTAGTACCTCACAGAGCCCTTGGGGGAAAGGGCTGGTAGGCACGTGCTTACAAATAGGCCTGTATTGGGGCTGCAGCCTCCATGAGGAGGTCGTGCTACAAGTATCCGGGCCAAATTACTTTTAAGATGTCGGTTTCGGCTAAAAAAATTTTAAGACTGTTTTAAAATCAAAAAGCGGTTCATTGCTCAGAAAAAATGCTGGGTGTAAGGGTAAGTGGTGACGATATGCGAAACCGAAGTACTTTTTCCTCTCTGCTTCTACCTCGGGGCACTCAAGAAGAACACGGAGCACTGTAAGACTATCGCCACACTTTGTACATGTCGGAGCATCGCTTCCATTCAGTAGGAAATAGTGAGTGCCGTAAGTATGCCCTATCCTTAATCTACAAAGAAGCTCTTCTTTGTGTCTTGCTGTTCTCTCAGATATCCATCATCAATACTTCTTTTTGGGCGAGTTGGTACATCTTGAGACTTTGGGTAACAGCGCAAACAGACGACCACAAAAAGGGAGACACTCCCTTTTTGTGGTCGTCTGTTTGCGCTGTTACCCAAAGTCTCAGATATCCAGTTCCCTAATTTTGGTTTTATGATGTGCAGCTTATTTAATACTTCGGTATCCCACTGGCTTTGCCAATGCTTCCTCAACTGATGTCGCATGAAGGTCTGTGACTCCTATGGGCATATTTATATCAGTATCACTATAGTCTACTGACGTAGCATTTTCGTCGGCAGCTACATTGCCTACTATGCCTCTGTGGCCCGGTACCCAGCAAAGAACAATGACTTGGTTGCACATGTACGCTGTACATAGCAATGAGTACAGTTCATTAAACACAGGGTTCTTATGTTTTTGTAAGGTCATTAAGCCTCTAACGACGCTCAATGAATCCGTGAACACAATAGCTTTAGTAGTATGTGTCTCTTTTATATGTTTTACGGCCGTGAGTATGGCGAATGCTTCTGCAGTGAATATACTAGTGTGTGGATTTAATGCACCCGATTTTAAAAACGATACTGCCAGAGCTGCATAAGCCACACCGGACGGAGACTTTGAAGCATCTGTGTAAAATTCTTCGCAACAGTACTTCGCTTGAAGTTCGAGGAACTGAGAACGTATATGCGCTTCAGGTGCATGTTTTGATAATTGTAGAGAAGAGATGTCAAACTGGATGGTCTGCCATTCCCAGGGTGGTGGAAAGCGAGTGGGAGCCATTAGTAAGCTTTCTCTCAATGGGAAACCCGTTTACTCTGCATTGCTTCCAAACGCAGAAACAGAGGAGTCCTCAAAGCTGGGCGGTTACGAGAAAGCCTGGCAGTGGATTCGTCGTAAGTAATTGAGTGACATGGGTGTTCAACATTTGATTCTACCTTCAGGAAGTACGCGAAAGCTAGGTATGTCCTTTGGAGATGTAGGGACCATTCATTCGACTCAACATATAGGCTTTTTACAGGACTAGTCCTGAAGGCACCTGTAGCCAGGCGGATACCCAGATGGTGAACAGGATCAAGAATCTTTAAAGCACTAGGCGCAGCAGAGTGATAAACTACTGCGCCGTAGTCAAGGCGCGATCGTATCAGACTTAATACAAGTTCAAGAGGCATCGCCTGTCACTTCCCCAGGATGTGCGTGACAGAAGCTTCAGTAGATTCATTGTTTTGAGACATTTCTCTTTAAGATGTTTCAGGTGAGGGATAAAAGTGAGTTTAGAATCTAAGATTATACCTAAAAATTTATGCTCAGAGCTTACACATAGACGTTCTCCATTCAGAGAAATATTGGGATCCGGTAATATTCCTCTCTTGTTTGAAAAAAGCATGCAGGTACTTTTCTGTGGGTTTAGACTAAACCCATTCTCATCCGCCCACTTACACAGTTTGTTTAGGCAAATCTGTACTTGTCGCTCGCAGATTGCTAGATTACAAGACTTGAATCCAATCTGCACATCGTCCACATATATCGAATAAAACATTGTGCGCGGTATAACAGTATGCAAAGAAATCATTTTGATGATGAAGAGAGTACAGCTGAGTACCCCACCTTGAGGTACACCTGTCTCCTGAGTGAATGACCGTGATAGGACGTTGCCAACTCTCACACGAAATGTTCTATTGTAAAGATAATTTTCGATAAAGCTCAGCAAGTTAGCGCGGATACCCATTCCAGACAAATCTCGGAGAATTCCAAAGCGCCACGCAGTATCGTAGGCCTTCTCCTTGTCAAGAAATACTGATAGGAAGAATTGTTTGTGTATGAAGGCATCCCGGCTGTTCACCTCCATACGGACAAGATGGTCTATAGTATATCTACCTTCCCTGAATCCACATTGCAGAGGATCTAGTATTTTGTTATTTTCAAGATAATGAATCAAGCGTCGGTTTACCATTTTTTCAAAGAGCTTGCACAAACAGCTTGTCAATGCTATGGGTCTGTAGCTGATGGTTAAAGAAGGGTCCTTGTTTTCCTTGAGAATTGGGATTACGATGGCTTGTTTCCAAGCGGACGGAATGTGACCTGTAGACCACATGGCATTAAAAAGCGACAGGAGTGTTTTGTGAGTTTCAGGGTTTAAGTGTCTAATCATGTCATATACTATTCCATCGGCTCCTGGTGCAGACTTGTTGCAACATTTCAGTGTAGCCTGAAATTCAGCCATGCTAAACGGGCGATTGTAAGGTTCGTTTCGTGTGCTTTTCCGATCTAAGGGCAGTCGCTCTGCTTGTCGTTGATATCTTAAGAATGTGTCGGAATAGTGGGATGAACTGGAAACATGTTCGAAGTGTGCACCTAGATAATCAGCTTGATCTGTGAGGGTACCTCCCTGGATATTTACTAGCGGCAGAGGATGAGTTTGTCGGCCTTTTAATTTGTTTACTCTGTTCCATGCTTTTCTTTCGTCTGTATAAGAATTGATGCTACTGATGTATTTTTGCCAACTTTCCCGTTTCGCACGGCGGCGTGTTCTTCTTCCTTGTGACTTAATCCGTTTGAAATTAATTAGGTTTTCTGTGGTGGGGGAGTTACGTAGGAGATTTCAAGCCTCGTTCTGCTTCTTCCGCGCTTCCTTACTTTCCTCATTCCACCATGGTATACGCCGTTTCGAAGGTGACCCGTTTGTTTGAGGAATGCATATTGATGCAGCATCAATTACAAACGCTGTAAAGTATGCTACTGCATCGTCAATGACAAGTGCGCGGATATCGTCCCAGGGCAAATGTGTTATTTGACGAAACTGCGTCCAGTCAGCTGAATCTACTTTCCATCGAGGGACGTATGTACGGCATTCAGCCTGCTTTGTCAGGTTTAAAGCGATAGGAAAGTGGTCACTACCATACGGGTTATTAATGACTTCCCACTCCAGGTACGGCACAAGTGGGCCGGACACTATACTAAGATGTATGGAGGAAAATGTTTTGTGTGTAGTGCTGTAGTGTGTTGGTTCCTTCTTGTTCAGCAAGCAGGCACTTGAGGAGAATAGGAAGTTTTCTATTAACCGTCCTCTCGCATCACAACGAGAATCGCCCCACAGTGTACTATGCGCGTTTAGGTCTCCGACGACTACATAAGGATGGGGAAGCTCATCTATAAAGCTCTGAAATGTTGCCCTAGAGAGCTGGTAATTCGGGGGGATGTATACAGAGGAAATGGTCACCACTTTGTCAAACAGCACTGTTTGGATAGCAACAGCCTCAAGGGGCGTTCGGAGGAGTAGTTGCCGACAGGCCACTCCTCTGTCGACTATTATAGCTACACCACCGGACGACGCCACCGCGTCATCTCGGTCTCTCCGGAAGATGGCATATTGACGGAGAAAGTTTGTGTATGTAGATTTAAGGTGTGTCTCTTGCACACACAGCACCTTTGGATTAAACTTATGTAAAAGTTCTTTAACATCATCAAAGTTCCGGAAAAGACCTCTGATGTTCCAGTGTATAATTGCAGTATCCATGTTAAAAGGAATATGTGCTGTGTGGCTAAGACGAGAAAAACAATGTAGATTAGCTTACAGGGCCCTTTCCGGGCCCCGTAATGCGGGGCCCGGAAGACAGCCAGCCGCCTACATAGCATTAAAAAGAGACAGGAGTGTTGTCAGTGTTTCGGGGTGTAAGTACCTAATCATTTCGTACATGATACGATCGCCACCTGGCGCCGAGTTGTTACAACAAGCGAGAGATGCCTTAAGTTCAGCAAGGTTATATGGGCAATTGTAGGCCTCACTCGACGAGCCTTTATGATTTAGGGATCGCCGTTCTTCGCGTTCTTTGAACATCAGGAAAGTTTGTGTATAGTGCGATGCGCTTGAGACATTTTCGAAGTGTTCTAGACAATCCGCCTGGGCTTCCAGGCTATTGCCTTGGCTACTTACTAAGGGTAGGGGATGTGATTCCCGTCCTATTAATTTATTTACCCTATTCCAGACTTTTGTTTTGTCGGTGTATGAATTTATACTGGAAATGTACCTTTCCCAACTCTCTCTCTTTGCACGTCGACGCGTTCTTCTGCCCTTTGACTTTGCTCCTTTAAAATTTATCAGTTTTTCAGCTGTTGGGGAGTTGTGAAACAATCCCCAGGCTTTGTTTTGCTTTTTACGTGCTTTTTGGCATTCATCATTCCACCAAGGCAGGCGACTTTATTAGCCAGTCCATTAGTTTGTTGTATGCACCTTTCAGCAGCGTCAATGATAAAACCTGTTATATACGCCACCGCATCGTCTATGTTAAAGGAGGCAATGCCATCACGGCCTAAATATGTTCATCATCATCATCATCATCATCATCAGCCTATATTTCATGAGAAACAAATTTATAGAAGAATAAAATTGGGTTGGAGTGCATACGGCAGGCATTGCCAAATCCTGACTGGGAGCTTACCACTGTCGTTGAAAAGAAAAGTGTACAATCATTGCATTCTACCGGTGCTAACATACGGGGCAGAAACTTGGAGGTTAACAAAGAAGCTCGAGAACAAATTAAGGACCGCTCAAAGAGCAATGGAACGAAAAATCTTAGGAGTAACGTTAAGAGACAGGAAGAGAGCGGTGTGGATCAGAGAACAAACGGGGGTAGACGATATTCTAGTTGACATTAAGCGGAAGAAATGGAGCTGGGCAGGCCATGTAATACGTAGGATGGATAACCGGTGGACCATTAGGGTTACAGAATGGATACCAAGAGAAGGGAAGCGCAGTCGAGGACGGCAGAAAGTCAGGTGGGATGATGAGGTTAGGAAATTCGCAGGCGCAAGTTGGAATACGCTAGCGCAAGACAGGGGTAATTGGAGATCGCAGGGAGAGGCCTTCGTCCTGCAGTGGACATAAATATAGGCTAAATATGTTATTTGTCGGAAAAGTTCCCAGTTAGCCGAGTCAAGCTTCCATCAGGGAACGTGTGGCGAGCATCTATCTTGTTCTGTTAAGCCTAGCATATTTGGGAAGTGGTCGCTCCCAAAGGGGTTCTTGAGAACGGACCACTCCAGGTATGGCATTAGTGTACTCGATGCTATACTTAAGTCAATGGATGAATATGTGTTATGTGTAACGCTGTAATACGTAGGCTCTTTCTTGTTAAGTAATGATGCGCCTGAAGAAAACAGAAAATTTTCAATTAGGCGACCTCTCGCATCGCAACGTGAGTCTCCCCACAAAGTGTTATGTGCGTTGAAATCTCCGACAACTATGTATGGCTCCGGAAGTTCATTTATGTAGTTTTAGAATTCGGTTTTATGTAGTTGATAATTGGGAGGGATGTATATAGAGCTGACAGTGACCAGCTTGTCAAACAACACCCCTCGGACAGCAACTGCCTCTACGGGCGTACGAGGTTTTAGTTCCCGGCAGGCAATACCCCTATAGACTACAATAACCTCACCACCAGAAGACACGACTGTGTCATCGCGGCCCTTACGAAAAAATGTCACAGTTTCGCCCTAAGGGCGAAGCAATGAATGCAATAGCAACACAGCAATGCCATACGAAGTAAGGTGAGCGGCTTTGGTAGCAATATGAATTGTAGTAAACATGACCTGATTAAGTAAGCAGGTGTGCTGCGCCGTAAGAAGACCCACATGAAGAGAGACTCAATGACCTCGAGAAGGCGCCTGTGAAACGGTGGTGTTGATGAGAAGCGCTTCCCGTGGGCAGCGCGTGCGAAGGGACACACCTGCAGCGCTGCACTGCCGATCCGGGCAGCATTGCATGTGTAGCGTGCGTTGGAAAATGTGGCCCGACTATTACTAACTGAATGAACAAGCGTGGTGTGAACGCGCACAAACAAACATGAATAGATCACACTGAATGACTGCAGACAACGACTGTCAAAACGCTGGCAGCAAGCAGCGGGCGAAGGTACGTGCGGTCTATCGCTTCAACGGAAACTGAGCGGCGAATGCACGGCGCATAAAGGTCAGAGCCGTGTGGAGATAAGCGACGGTGCGAGCGAGCGACGAGCGCGGTTGCTGGCAGAGTAGAAGTGCGCCCCCCCCTCCCCCCAGCTCCCTCCGGCGCTGGCTTCCCGCTTCCTTGCTTGCGCGTGGGAGATTGAGTGCGTTCGCTCTCCGTGATAGCGCGCGTCCCCGCACGCTTCCGCTCGGGCATACGGCGCGCGGCGAAGATTTTATCTATAGGGAACCTGACGGCGACGGCGACGCCGACGGCAGAAATCCGGTTGAAGTGTCCATATAACTGCTATCGCAATAAATGGCGTATTGTCGGAGAAAATTTGTTTGCGTGTGTTTGAGGTGTGTTTCTTGGAGACACAGCACCTTTGGATTATACTTATGTAGGAGTTCTTTGATGTCATCGAGATTGTGGAGGAGTCTTCGGACATTCCACTGTAATATTTGTGTATCCATCTTGAATGTGGGTTTTGTGCTGTCTGTTAAGAAGAGGAATTACTTCACAGAGCCCTTTCCGGGCGCCGTGATGCAGTGTTCTTGTTTGGAGCGATCGCGAGACTCTCGCGGCTCCTTAGGCGCAAGTGGCGCCGTCTGGATAGTTGTTGTGTCCATAGCCTCTTGCGAGGCGCTGGACACGCGCTCTTGCGAGCGGTTGCTTTGACGAGAAGGCCTCGCCTCGAGAGACGAGGCTCTCGAGGCCACCAGCCCGGAGGTCGATGGCCCCTTCTTGTGAGTTGGCAGAGCAGCGCTAGCTGCAGCCGCCGAGGGGGCGGATGGCGTCACTGCCAGCTCACTGTGTGTGGGCCGGACAGCCGCCGGAAGCCGTTGTGGCGCTGACCCCTGACGCGCCACTTCGGCAAAGCTGGTTTTCGGCAGGTACGATACCCGCCTGCGTGCCTCCTTGAAAGTTATGTTTTCCTTTACTTTAATAGTTACTATTTCCTCTTCTTTTTTCCATGATGAGCACGACCGCGAGTATGCGGCGTGCTCCCGGGGACATCACAGTTAACACAATGTAGAGAGCTTTCACAAGACTCGGAGGAGTGTTCATGAGCACTGCATTTCGCACAAGTTTGGCGGCCTCGGCAGTTCTGTGAACTGGGGCCGAACCGCAGGCATTTGAAGCATCGGAGAGGAGTTGGCACGTATGGCCTAACACGAAGTTTGATGTATCCGGCCTCGATTGATTCTGGCAGAACACATGAGTTAAAAGTAAGTATCAGGTGCTTGGTCTGGATTTTCTTACCGTCGCGCCTCATCTTGATCCGCTTAACATTGATTGCATTCTGGTCACTGAAACCCTCTTGGAGTTCAACCTCACTGAGCTGCAACAGATCATTATCTGATACAGCGCCACGGGTGGTATTCATGGTACGGTGCGGGGTTACTGTTACTTTAGCTTCTCCAAATGACACTAGGTTAGGCAGTTTCTCATATTGTTTCAGATCACGGAGCTCCAAGAGGAGATCCCCGCTTGCCACCCTGGATGCTTTATAGCCTGGTCCAAAAATACCAGTCAAAGTCTTTGACACAAGGAAGGGTGAAATTTTTTGTACTGATTTGTCTGTTTTTTCTGAGTGAATTACGTGGAATCGGGGAAAAGTTTCTCTTTGGTGACCAAAAAACTGGAAGACTTCATCGGTGCGCCCTCGTTTCAGACGGCGATCGCGGAGTGGAGGGAATGAACTTGCCATAGGTATATATGGATTTTTCGGCAGCAACGCCAGCCACCCACCATGGAGCCCAACAAGGGGACGCTCCAGGGCCTGTAAACACAAGACCTGCAGACGCGAGCTGTACGTAATCACTATAACCAAATATGGAGTATCCAAGGTTGGCTACCCACACAAGGTTAACCCTAGCTGCCTGGGAAATTGGAAGTAAAGAAAGTGAACAGAAGACAGGATAGATTGAAAGTGATAGAGAAAGACGAAGATTTAAGAGGAGGGCAGGAAAAGGCAACTGCCGATTTCCCCTGGGTGGGTCAGCCCAGGGGTGCCGAGGTGAAACAGAGGCTGAAGAGGTGTGTTGCCTCCACCGGGGGGCCTTAAAGGTCCGAATACCCGGCATCGGCTCAACCCCCAGGATCCCCCTTTCCCCACACACGGCTAAACCGCACACGGCTACACGCGTGAGGTCCAACCTCCATGTGCTCGGGTACGTGGGGCCGCAACTCACCAAACGTCTGCTGACGCAGACGCCCCTGCGGGGGGACGTTGCACCCTACGCTGCAATGTTTTCCTTCGTTCTACTGTACTGCATAGACAGAATATAAGTTTTTTTTTATTTTCTCTTTAAACTGAATTCTGTGCTATTAATCTTTCACAGTACCCTTTCTAACTTACATTATGCTCAATGTTCATGGTGCAATACAAGGTTCGGAAAAAATGCGTGACTGAACATAATTAAGAGACATACTGTGGAATGAAATCTGATTAGGTACATTCAATGCCAACTTTACATCTGGGCATAGGTCGGCAAACTGAGTTATGAGTCGACTCACTCCGACTGATCTCTGAATACTCTGAATCTCTGAGTGAGTCCGGCTGAGTTGAATTTCGGTGAGTGTTATTCTGAGTGAGCCCGGCTGAGTAAAATTTTTGGTGAGTGTGAGTGAGTTCTCGTTACTTTGCTGACCTATGCATCCCAGTAAGTGTTGTAACTTATATTGTATGAGATGACAAATTGTAGGCAATCCGTTCAATGATTTTCTTTCGAAGAGTGTCAGGCACATCTGCTGTAACATTTCGGAGGTCTGCAAGCAATGTCAATGGACATCCGAGGCAAAGTGTATGTTGAAAATTCCTTGCACTGTCCTTAGTCTTCATTCTCCACATGTGCAACTCCACTAGCAGACAGCATTAAAAAATCATGGATTCATTAAAATAAACAACAAAATCCAGAAGAGCAAGAACAATGAAAGATATATTATCACAGACTATCACTTGTGGGGATGCGCGACTCTCACGCGTCTCCTGTGGTCCGGCTTCACCGCGCGGCTGGGTGCCGGAGGCGGTGGTAGTGGTTGCGGCGCGTTGCGAGAGATGGCGCGAGTGTCGCGATGCTAACGTCACCGAACGGCGGGGTCACTTGGGAGAAAAAGGTCGAAGGCGCTCTCTTTGGGTTGGGATCGGTGAGCGACGCGGACGTCCCGCGCGTGCGCCGATCCACGCTTCGCGAGACGTCTCGCGTGGCTCGGAGCGGGGCACCGGTATGGACGAACACGGATCGTTCGAACGCGCCACCGTTCGCGTGACCGTACACGTGAACGACTAGGCGATGGTGTCACAGCATGGGGCGAACATATTCGCTCGCTATCGGGTCGCGGTGAGTCGGACTTCCTTGTTTGTCGCGCGCCCATGTGAATGTTCTATTGGTAGTAATTCGGCTAGCCTGTATTAGTGTATGAAAGGTGCAATAAATGCCCTTGTGTTTGTTTGCACTACTGTGTTGTCATTCCTTTGTCCCAAGAGCACATGCTCAAATTTACTAACTATAGTTAGTGATACGTCAAGAATGCTGGAAGGGCACTTCGTAAATGTGGGCACATTTGCCATGGCAAAAGGAGCCATTTGCTGTTTAGGAACAATGATATACAAACAGCGAATATCACTGACTGTGACAACTAAGACTGATTACAGAACAAATCGTTCGTTATAATACAAAATTTGGAGAGGAATTTTACCACCCCCTATATAAATACCTCCATACCTCCTTACCCATGACTCCCCCACCCCCTTTTTGTATTGGTACCATGCACTAGCAAGGCGCGTAACTGGTCCCTTCACAGACATGGGCATCATGAGTAAAAATCTGCCCCAGCAAGGCGAAAAAAGCGACCAGAACATGCATCTGTAATCATTCCTTCTGAGGGAAACTTGTTTCTAGCTACAGTGTCTACCTATAAATGACTACAGAAGTATTGCTTTGTGAAGGACAAAAACTGAGCCACCAAGTGGCAAATTTAGCCTAATTAAGTATTGGGAAGACAAAAAAGTAGGCCAGAAAAAGGCCTAGGATGATAGAACAAAAATGCACTAGAAGAACCATTCTGGTTCTCGATAAAAAAAACTCAATTGCGTGTGTTTTTTCAAACCTTACGTCCCCTCTTGTCTCGAAACTCCACCTAACCTCGAAGATGTAAACACAACAGGAGCAATGCCCTGCTCTTCGTCAGTCACCGAGGGCAAAGTATGCCGTCATCGAGGTGGTGCTGTCTCCACTCTCCATTCCGGCCAGATGAGGGGTTCATTTCGCTTTCTCTAGGAAAGGCATCCTTTTTTTGTCTAATTTGTTGTTTGTTTGTTTTTTGTCTAATAAGTTGTTTCCCTGAAGGTTTGCGTTGGAGCAGTGGGTAATATCAAAATTTTCTAGTACCTTTTAAGCATTTGTATATGGCATTGCTTGTACAAAGTCTTAAATTATACTTTACTCATTTTTAGACGTCCAAATTCGCATATTCAATGGTGATGCCAACTTTGCTGCCCTGAACCCATTTTTTGCTATTCCGGCTAACATGAACCCTAACACTCCTAGGACTACATTTACCGCATGTATACAGATACTACTCAGCGAATTGGATGGATGGTGTCATGTGAAATTTCTGGGTTCGGTAACCACCAGCAACATTTCTTGTACTTCCATTCTAATGAAAGCTGTAGAAAGGTTAACTCTCAGTGATAATTAATTTTGTGCTTCAATAGTACAATATCTCCCATGGTTTCTTTGGCGGGAGACATGGGTTACGGAAGCTGCTACAATGATGCATTGACTAAAGCTTCTTTATCTGCTGATTACAGTTCTTCTACGTGATGTGCAGTGCAAAGTAAACGAGGACGTAGATTGGAGTGAGGGGGGGGGGGCGACTATCAACTGAGGTGTTATTATTCAATGTGCCGAATTTATACAAGGGAGTGAAAGAGCTATCTGAAAAACAGTAACTACTGAAGACAGAAGCAAGAAAAACAGATAAGTGGGTCGGCAGAAAAGATGAACACAGGAAATTGAGATACATGAAAAGCTGTACAGTTGCATCACAAATTCCGGCCACGCGTGCGACTTCCAGAAAACTTAAGCTTTTTTCTGATACGGCAATCAGAAAGGCACCTGCAAAGTCAGACATAAGATCCGGTATGTTGCCTCTACTTAGGAGGTTGTGTAGAAAACTTATCTTTCGTGTGGTGCTTGTGACATAGGGCAGACTACCAGATGCCTTCATGAGAGATTGTGTTAACATGCATGCAATTTGTGGAACGGCAGAGAAGGTTTTTTGGTATATCATACCAGAATGTGGGGCTGCACTCCTTGGTTCAAAAGAATGTCAGTTATTCACAAGCACAGGGATGATCATACCCGTATCATACTTGAAGTGGCACAAATGGCGTGCGAACAGAGTGCATGTCACTAACATCACCAGCGAGCCATCCATTGCCTTATCAGAAAACGAGCTCAAGTTTCTGGGAAGTCATGCGTACTGCCAGCCTTTTTGATGCAACTTTACGTTTCTTTGTATGTCTAGTGAAGTTCTGCTTTCTTCACTTTTTTAGTAGTTGCTGTTTTCAGATAGCTCTTTCACTATATTGTATAAATTCGACATATTGAATAATAATATCGCCATTGGTAGTCGCCGCTTGTGTCTACATCCTCTTTCAACCTACATGCAGTACACTCACGATTCCTTCACAACTTCTGCCGTGACTGCGATGCAGAGAGGCGAAGGCGGGCAATGTGACGTGCCTTTTCTGCTGTAGCAATGGCGTCGCGCGCGTATTCAGTAGGCAGTGCGGCAGGGGTCGAAATAAGTGTGTCAAAAGGGAGCGTTGGTTCTCGTCCGTATAGAAGATAGAAGGGAGATTAGCCGGCGGTGTCATGGCGTGAGGAGTTATATAGACAAAAGGTAGCGCAGTGTCCCAGTCATGGTGATCAGACGAAACATACATAGAGAGCATAGAGGGCAGTGATAGTGCGATTCAGATGTTCAGTAAGACCGTTCGTTTGGGGGTAGTACGCAGTCGTAAGTTTGTGTTTGGTGGCACAAGAACGAAGTAGTCTTCAATGACTTTAGATAAGAAGTAGCGACCCCGGTCGGTGAGAAGCTGACGAGGAGCGCCGTGATGTAAAATTACGTCTTGCATCAAGAAGTCGGCGACGTCTGTAATGCAACTGGTTGGGAGAGGTCTTGTGATAGCGTAACGGGTCGCATAATTCGTAGCAACGTCAATCCATTTATTGCCAGCGGTGGAGAGAGGGAAGGGGCCGAGAAGGTCGAGGCCAAGACGAAAAAATGGCTCGGCGGGTATGTCCATAGGCTGGATGAGCCCAGCTGGAGGAAGAGATGGCCTCTTCCGGCGTTGGCACGACGCGCAGGCAGCGACATAACGTTGAACAGAACGGTAGAGACCGGGCCAGAAAAAGCGCCGCCGTACACGATCATACGTCCTGGAAACACCAAGGTGGCCGGCTGTTGGGACATCACGCAGTTGCTCGAGTACGGTCGCCCGAAGGTGTGCGGGAACGACGAGTAGTAGTTCCTGTCCCTCAGGGTGCATGTTACGGCGATATAATGTGCCATTTACAATGACAAACAGGTGAAGTGACCGGTCCGACGAGCCAGACTGCAGGGCATTGATGAGATCATTCAGAAATGTGTCCCGCCGTTGCTCGTCATCAATGTGGCTGAAAGCGGAGAGCGAGAAAAGGCCAGGTGGTGTATCCTCCGTGGTAGCTTCGGGGGCATCAACGGCGTGCCGAGACAAGCAGTCGGCATCCTGGTGTCGTCGGCCAGACTTGTGCCCCACAGTGTACGTGAATTCCTAGATACGTAGAGCCCAGTGACATAGACGCCCAGTTGGGTCCTTGAGGCTCCAAAGCCAGCACAGAGCGTGGTGGTCAGTGGTAACAGTAAAAGGCCGCCCGTATAAGTAGGGGTGAAATTTGCAAACTGCCCAAACAAGAGCGAGGCACTTGCGCTCGGTAATGGAATAATTGCGCTCGGCAGGGGAAAGAAGCCGGCTGGCGTACGCAATAACTCGATCACAACCACGTTGGCATTGGGCTAAAACAGCACCAATGCCATAACCACTCGCGTCTGTGCGCACTTCAGTGGGAGCATTGGGATCAAAGTGGGCGAGAATCGGCGGCGTAGTGAGTAGCGTGATAAGTTGTGAAAAGGCTGTGGCTTGAGCGAAACCCCACGAAAACGGAGCGTCTTTCCTGAGAAGATCTGTTAGTGGACGGGCTATGTCTGCAAACTTTCTGACAAATCGTCGGAAATACGAGCACAAGCCCACAAAGCTCCGAACATCCTTGGCACAAGTTGGTACAGGGAACTCGATGACAGCACGAATCTTGGCGGGGTCGGGACGGACGCCAGTTGAATCGACAAGATGCCCGAGGATGGTAATTTGGCGGCGACCGAAGTGGCATTTCGAATAATTAAGTTGTAGCCCAGCCGCACGAAACACCGACAGGATGGATGAAAGACGTGTGAGGTGTGCGGCAAATGTCGGAGAGAACACGATCACGTCGTCCATAGCACAGGCAGATAGACCATTTAAAGCTGTGCAACAGCGTGTCCATCATTCGCTCGAATGTGGCCGGGGCATTGCACAAGACAAATGGCATAACTTTGAAGTCATAGAGGCCGTCAGCTGGAACAAATGCTGTCTTTTCATGGACCCTGTCGTCCACGGCGATCTGCCAGTAACCAGAGCGCAGGTCGATGGATGAAAAATAGGTCGCGCTGTGAAGGCAATTCAGAGCTTGATCAATTCGTGGAAGAGGATATATATCCTTCTTGGTGATCTTATTGAGATGCCGATAATCAACGCAAAATCGCCACTGTTGTCTTTCTTTTTAACTAAGACAACAGGGGAAGCCCATGGACTCGCGGACGGCTCAATAATGCCTTTTGACAGCATCTTGTCAACCTCTTGTTGAATAACTTGGCGCTCGGATCGTGACACGCGATAAGGTCGCTGGTGAATCGGAGGCGCATCGCCAGTATGTATGTGATGTTTGACGAGAGAGGTTTGACCTAAGGAACGGCCGTCAAAGTCGAAGATGTCGGAGTATGTGACGAGCAAATGACGGAGGTCGTCGACTTCGGAGAGCAGAAGGTCCGGGGCAATCATCTTTGTGATAGCGCTCTGTACCGACGGAGAAGTGGGCGCGTTGGCGGACAAAATTGCTGACGTAGGATCAGGTGACAGCGATGAAATCTGGCACTCATCTGACGGTGACAGGGTGGCCATAAGTATGCCTTGCGAAAGAACTTGAGGACAGTCCGAAGTTCAAGAGGGGCGGGCAAGTCTGGTTTGTCGCAACAGTCACAACAGTGTGGGGAAAGGAAATGTTGTGCGACAAAAGGACACTGGTAGACGGAGTAACCACATGGTCACCATCCGGTACACTGGGGCAAGGTACAGCGACAGTACAGGTGAGTGCTTGGGGCGGCAAACGAACAAACTCGGCAAAGAGAGCTGGCTCTGCACTACGTCAGGAGCGTCAAGTGAAGCGGGGAAGTCAAGTTCAACGACACCGGCCGAGCAGTCAATTACAGCGGAGTGGTCAGTCAAGAAATCAAGTCCAAGGATTACGTCATGAGGGCAGTGGCGAAGAACATGAAACAACACGGACGTGTGGCGGCCAGCGACGCTCACGCGTGCGGTGCACATTCCAAGCACGGCTGGAGTTCCACCGTCAGCGACACGCACAACGCGGAACTCTGCAGGTGTGAGCACTTTGTGTAAGCGATCACGGAGATCAGAGCTCATGATACAAATATGTGCACCGGTGTCGATAAGGGCGGTAACGGGTAGGCCATCCACTTCTACGGCAAGTTGGTTCGCGTGCGTGGGCAAGGTCAAAAGAGGCTTTGCAGGTCGTGCGTCCAATGCAGCGCCACCTCCGGGAGTTGCATTGCTCAGTTTTCCTGCTAAGAGCGGCCAGAGGGGTGCGGCGATGAATAGCGGCGGGGCAGAGGGGACCGGGAACGACGATCGCGCGGAGAAGGGGAACGGCTGGAGCTGCGGGTTGGTACAGGAGCGTCTCGGAGCGGTGAGCTGTTACGAGCGGGAAACTGCAGGGGTCGATTGTCGTCGCGACGAATGTCAAAAAATGAGCGAGGGGAGGAAGGTTGGCGATACCGGCAGTGACGGGAAATATGTCCAACGCAGTGGCAATGAAAACACATGGGCTCATCGTCCTGGGTTCTCCACTGGGCCGGATCACGACAGCGGCGCAACGTCGCTGTATTTCTGTAAGACGGAAGAACAGAACTGACCCGAGGGCTGGAGTCCTGCGTTAGCCAGCTCTTCCCTCACGATGGCTTGTATTAAAGAGACTGCCGGTCGGGGATCGTCGGAAGGGCGTGCGAAATAGGAAGGTGGCGACGCCACCTGAATTTACGACGAACGATGCGGACAAGGCTATCGGTGGTCGGTTGCTGATTGGGCGGCTGAACGTCTGCGCAGAACGATGTAGCGGCCGTGTTTGGAAGCCGCATGAATTGTTGGGCGATGCGGCGACTCTTGAGTGCTTCAAAACGCCGGCATTCTTTGATAATGTCTTCAATGGTCGAGCAGTCCTTAAAGACCAGCAAGTTGAAAGCGTCATCAGCAATGCCTTTTAGGACGTGACTTACTTTGTCCGCCTCGGTCATGGTGGCGTCCACTCGGCGGCAAAGGGCGATAACGTCAAGGATGTACGACACGTACGACTCCGTGGGAGATTGGGCGCGACAGGAGAGATCTTTCGAAGCGGCGCTCTGGCGGCCAATTGGTTTGCCAAATAGGTCACGAAGCTTCTGCTTGCATAGATCCCAGCTGGTCAGCTCCGTTTCATGAGTGTCAAACCAGACGCGTGCTGTCCCACTCAGGTAGAAACCCACATTAGCGAGTGTCACTGTCGGGTCCCACCGATTGTTGGTTGCGACATGCTCATAATTCCTTATCCAGTCATCAACGTCGACATTGTCGGTGCCGCAAAAAGATCCTGGGTCGCGGGGTTGGATCAAGATCACTGGCTGTGGTGCCGGTGTTGCGGTTGACGCAATATCCCCGCCTATTGACATGGTGGAACTTGCCAGGACACGTCCGCTACGGAGTTTTGTCTTGAGTAGTACCCCAGCACTTCCACCAAAATGTCACGGGAAACGGTGTAACTGAAAATATATTTACAAAATATCTACAGCGAGCTGTAGCACTGCCAAGATGGCCGAAAGACAATCTCTTCAATCGTCGTCGTCTTCACCCAAATGGTCAACGTCACCTTTGTCCCATTGCGCGCAGTCTCTTAACAATATGATGAGTATTAGTGTTACAAGCATGCCTGAATAGCGTTCACTTACAAACCACCAGGTAACAGCAAATAACTGCAGGCTCTTGCTAAGCTATTTCAGTCGGATTAAGAAGCTCTTTGAATGAACTATTGTAACGGTTGTGTCACCACTCACAGCACACAGTATTATTTTTTTGAATCCTCACAGTAAGTAAAGTTATCAGAGTTACATTTCTTGACATCCAGCTTTCAATGATTTGTTATGCAGAGGAGCAAGCAGAAGCCTCACATTTCTCAACAACTGTCCTTTACGCAGCTGCAAGGCTGTGCTTCTCTCATTGTGACCATAAGTAATCACATTGCCTTAGCCCTGATGTCTGCAAAGTGACAGCACCTTGGTTGACAGCTCACTCATTCCACTTACTGTCGACCATGCTTCACCTTGTTTCCATGAACAGGCTTCAAGCTATGTTTTAATTCTTACAGATCTGCAATGAATGTCGGTGCCTGACAGGTGTATCCCCTGATAACGCACTTCTAAAGGCACTTACAGATTTCAGCAAGCACATTCTCAATGCAGCAAGACTTAAAAGAGCAGCACTCTCCAGTCTGTGCACTGTGCAGGCGGAAATGGTGGTGGATAATAGAATTGCTAGAAACTGTAACTCTGCATGGTTCAAACTGATGAATTCTTCTAGGGCCCAAGCTCATAAATTATTTTCTGCAGTGTACTTTAGTTAGTCCACGGCCAGGTTTATAAGTAGCTTTGTAAAAATCGAACCTTTAAGTGTTCAGGAATATTTGTGCCATATAAAAATTTTCCTGCATCAGCACACCTTATATTGTAGGTGCATTGTCAGATTGTGCACATTTTGCCTCCTATTACACTGATAATTGCTGTACCAATGTAAGGTTCAGCTAAAGCTAAACACATCATAATAAACGAATAACGCAAAACAACAGTATCTGAAAAAGCATACCACCATGTTTGACAAGTAGTCAGAAAGTGTTGCTCTTTATCATTGCTGTTAATTGGTGTTCTTTCTCGCATTAGAAGGCCTTTAGCTTAATAACAGTGCACCTACTTCTGCAACAATTTTTATTTCTTGAGAAATAACGCATCTAAAATAATAAATTTCACAATCAGTTATTTCTGTAACTATGATGACTGGCCTGATGTCACTTAAATGTTCATGCTACAGGTTGAATTTTTTTCGGCTGAGTTTGCTTTGTATTTACAGAAAATTTGTTTAAATTTGGAGGCCGCACACAGTCATGACTGAAGGGAATAAAGTGATGTTGGTCACAAGCTATTTTTCAGCTTTAATTAAGGAAGCCACAATGCTATGTGAATATAAAACTTATTCCCAGTGAATAGCTTCTGATGATCGCCAAAGAACCGTGGAGTGCAGTACAGCAGCAGTATGGTAGCAACGTAAGATCCACTTACAATCGATTGTTTACATGGCGTTGAATTGAAACGTGCTACTGAGTCACGAGAAAGCACAGCAGAAAGGGAACAGATGATACCATTTTTTTATTGTAGCTCGTTAATGCATTTCACTTTGACATGTATAACGAACTAGCCCCAAATTCAGGTGGGAACAGCGCTAAGGATACAAAGTGAAAGCACATTGCGGAAATGACACGTTGCACTGAGCATTTTTTCTATGCGTCATCACATAATCCATGTGTGTCCACCTGAATAGGAGTAACAAACTAGCCGATATGTTCACTTTAGTTAGGCCCATCCTTAAGCTTTCTGAAGTTAGCATTACATAATTCTATGGAATCTATACCTTGAATCAGTGCCTGTATATGCTTTTCAAATACGTAGTTATATTGCTAAAGTTTGTCTAAAGCAAACAAGAAGAACAATCTGATAATAATGAGCAAGGTTTTCATGTTTGGTCCAACCATAGAAAGGCCAAGTGAACCACAGCGGAAATTAAATGTGGTTTTATTGAACTATAGAAGTCATAAGAAAAATATAAAACATAAATTCCACTGGTGGGAGCAACACCCACATCTTGCAAATATAACATGCAATAGTCTAATCATTGAGCTGTGGTAGTAGCTATCCTCTCATTTACATTCTTAGGGATTTGTGTATGTGTACTAGATGTGGCCCAGCACCAAACTCATAATCATGGCAGAAGATGTGGCACATACCTGCAACCATCACAAAGGGGATGACCCTTAGGGGCAGGCCTACAAGTCTTTGCGTTCATGGCAGCATTGATGCCTTCAGGTGGTTTACCTGCCAGCTCCTAAATGTCATGTACGGTTCAACGAACATGCTTCAGCGTCAACCATGGCCTTGAGTGGTGCTAACAGTTCCAGGGCGCCATATCTAATAAACATAACAAATGCAGAATGAGGTGAATGGGAGAATAACCTCCATCGTCCTTAATTGATACAGCATCACATGTGTAATGCAGATGACGTGGGTTTTCCCAAACTGGTGGCAAGTTTTTTGTCTACTTTCTTTTCCAATGTTTAGTTATTTTACATTTCGATAAAATCACATTTAATTTCCCCCGTGCTTTCCTTGGCCTAATTATCTGTTAGCTTCATACAGTCTTGATTAACAAAAATCTGGCCCATTTGTTCCAACTATTCATGTTTGACCCACTTGCAGTGCACTTCCAAAAGCATCATACATTAAATAGCCGAACACATCTTGCGAATATCCTTTTTGTAGATAGCTATATGCAGATAGCTGCATATAACTGTATATACCTGCACAGGGGACCCTGATCATGAGAAGAAATTTACAGAAGAAAAAATTGGGTTAGAGTGCATATGGCTGGCATTGTCAAATGCGTACCGGGAGCTTACCACTGTCGTTGAAAAGAAAAGTGTACAATCATTGCATTCTACCAGTGCTAACATATGGGGCAGAAACTTGGAGGTTAACAAAGCTCGAGAACAAGTTAAAGACCACACAAAGAGCGATGGAACGAAAAATGTTAGGCCTAACGTTAGGAGACTGGACGAGCTGTTAGCAGTGTGGATCAGAGAGCAAACGGGGATAGCCGATATTCTAGTTGACATTAAGAGGAAGAAATGAAGCTGGGCAGGCCATGTAATGCGTAGGATGGATAACCGGTGGACCATTAGAGTTACAGAATGCATACCAAGAGAAAGGAAGCGCAGTCGAGGACGGCAGAAAACTAGGTGGGGTGATGAAGTTAGGAAATTTGCAGGCGCAAGTTGGAATCAGCTAGCGCAAGAGAGGGGTAAATCCACATCACAGGGAGAGGCCTTCGTCCTGCAGTGGACTGATGGTGATAATATGCAGTTACTATTTATTCACTGCCCATTTATACTGAATTGTGCCACCGAAATTCCCTAAGTGGACTGCTGTATGATTGTATGAATCTTATAAGCTGTTACTGCTGGCAGTTTTATACTTGCTAGTTTACTGAATAATTACAAGCAGCAAAATTGGTCAGCAGATGCAGCCCTTTCACAGCTGTAATTTATCTCTCCAGATGCAAAAGGCGTGAGCACCATCATGGTGCTACCATTTCTTGTCAATGAACGAGGGGACGACATGTTCACAAAAATGGTTAGAACTTTGAGCTGCTTACACGACCAAGTACACAGTGTCAGTATGAGGCAATTGTCAATATGTACAGGGCCCGCAATATTTTGCTGCGCCTGTTCAAAAAAATGTTTTGCACCCACCGCTACACCGTTCTTGCTCAAGTTTTGCAAAATGATCGCATTTTGAGGGCGGCTTCGTTTAGCATGACTCTTACTACAGTTAATTGCCTCGTATTAAGAAAAAAGTGCAAATTTGCCTTCACTTGTGGGGATGCGAGCTGCTGCAGCGACGGCGCTACCATAAACATGTTGCCGCCTGCCGGCAGCTGCAGAATGCAGGTGGTCAGGGAGGTTTGCCGTGTGTTCACGAGCGGGCAACACACTGTAAACCCAATGGTAAACCTCCGTGACCTGCTGGTTTCTGCAGCTGCCGGCAGGCGGCGACACAAGTTTATGCTAGCGCCGTCGCTGCAGCAGCTCGCATCCCCGTAAGTGAAGAAAAATTTGCACATTTTTCTTAAAAACCTGGCAGTTAACTTTGGTAAGCGCTATATTAAACGAGGCCGATCCCAAAATAGGATTGTTCTGCAAATTGTGAACAAGAGCACTGTAGTGGTGAGCACAAAACCTTATTTTGAACAGGCGCAGCGTATTATTCAAGCCCCTGTTTTCAGAACAAGAAAACCACCAAGATAAACAATTGGAGTATAGCCTTAAGTTAAAATGACATGATTTTGTTAAATTTGAATATTAAGGCTCAAGAAGTATCAAGCAATCATTGTGTGCAGGCATTTTATCTGTGGCATTCTATTTCCTCAAATTATTAGTGGTAATTTTTGTTGGGCTTTGAAAGCAGTGAAACTAACCAGGGCAACCATTTATGCTCTCTACCTAATGGACATTATCAAAGCAATTAAATAAGTCAAAGTGGCAGATGAGATCACGTAACAGAGCAAGTCTTGTGCAACCATCCATGGCTGCACATATGCTCTTGCAAAACTAAGTTATGAAAAGCGAACTGCAGCTTATGGTAATTTTGTAGCACAATAAAATGGACACTTACTGCTTTTAAAGTAAAAGCTTAGAACTGTTCTAATTTTCTGGTAATATAACAAACAATTTTTGCATACTTCAAACCGAAATTTGCAATTTTGGTCTTTTCTCCTCTGCTTGATTTTTCATTTCGACAACACCTAACTAAAATAAAAGTCAGTTCTTTAAAATCTTGTCGCAGAGCAACCCATTATGTTTTTGTGCACCAATAATTTATGTATTTATACTGTGAGCGCTAACTGTGCAGTTCATCATCGTCTTCATGTGTATACACCCATCATCATAATCATCATTTTGTCGGGTTGGTGTTCGTGGGCTGTCTGGCGCTGTGTGACAATAGAAGAGCTCTGCCTTCGTCCCGGGCGTCGTCTCACAAGTGGTGGAGCGTGCTTTGATATCCCCGTCCTCTTGCTCTAACGGTCACCCCTGGAGCTCCACTCTGGTCGACGGTTGTGCTTGCCAACACCAGTCATGGCACAAACCACCGCATCCACTGCTGCTACCACCTCAGCTCCACCAGCTGGGCCTATTTAGTCCGTCACCGCACCGCAACGCGACCCTCAGGTTTTTTCTGGCCTTCGCGGCGAAAACGTGGAAGACTGGCTTGACCAGTACGACAGGGTGAGCGCTTGCAACCATTTGGACGAGTCAAAGAAGCTCCGCAACGTTGCCCAAACTTGGTTTTTCAACCATCAGCGCGACTTCCCTGATTGGCCAGTATTGGCCAGCTGCGACAGATATTTGGCACACCTCCTGGGCGCTCCAAAGTAGCGAAATAGAAGCTCGCTACCCGCATCCCGGGAGCCAAGGAATCCTATACCTCTTACAGTGAAGACGTTCTGGCTCTCTGCCGTCGCGCTCAGAGTGACATGCTTGAAGGGGAACGTATCCGCCATATCCTGAAGGACATCAACTCCATTGCCTTTAACGCTCTTGTAGTCAAGAGCCCCACTTCAGTTACTGAAATCATCACTACATGCCAATGCCGTGCGACGATCTGCGCCTTTCATCTTCCATGCGCCTCCTGCGACGCTCACCTTACCGACAACGACGAGTTGCGAGCGCTCATCCGCATCATTGTGCGAGAGAAGCTTCACAGCCATGGTCCAGTCAACACCGCCATTGCGTCTCTGCGCTCTCCTCCTCCCAGTTTGCGCGACATCATTAAAGAAGAACTGGCGTCCATGCCAAGTGTAACACATGCCCGGTCCCCTGCGCCTGTTTGTGCACCTTCTTACGCCGAGATTGCTTCGCGGCCTGCGGTACCAGTTCCATCTGCACCTGCCACCGTTGTCTGCTACCACCTGGCATCGATGGCAGCGAAGGCCCCCGTGCAACCATACGACTCTACCTGGCCCCCTTCCCGCCCAGTATGTTTCTACTGTGGCATAGGTGGTCATATCTCGCGTTTCTGCCGCCAACGCCAGCATGATGAACGACGTGGCTAATCCGCCTATGAGAGAGACTATGTGCCCAGATCGGACGCCTACGTTCCAGGACCCTATATATCCTCGTCCCGTCGCTCGCCCTCACCTCCGTTGTCCCAAAACATGTAGCGGTCTTCTCGCTCACCCCATCGTCGCTCCCCGTCTCCGTTCCGCCGTACTTCATTGGCCCTGCGTCCTGCCTCCACTTCTTTCGACAACCATCCGGAAAACTAGACACTGCAGTTTTTGGAGGAGAAACTGCTTGTTTGCGAACTGTCCCAATTCCTCCTGCTCGCCCGACTAATTTACTCGCTGTTTGTGTGGAAGGTGTTTCTATCGACGCTCTTATTGATACTGGCGCCGCCCTCCCTGTTATTCATCGCGAACAATGCTTCCGTCTACGAAAAGTGTAAACTCCGTTGTTGATCCGGTCTTATGTGGCGCCAATGACAGTCCGATTTACCCTACCGGACAGTGTACTGCTCGTGTCCTCATCGACCGGAATTCGCCATCATATACACTTTACTGTGCTTTTGTCGTGCGCTCATCCGATCATCTTAGGCGGGGATTTCTTGTCAGCTGCATCTGCTGTGATTTCGTGCGGACAACCACTGATACATATTACGGACACCGAGCTCTCTGGCGCTGCCGATTCCTCGCCGCCCCACCTTGTTACAGCGGCAGATCTTGTTCTTCCACCCAGCCAAGCCCGTATACTCACCATTAGATCTAGCGAAAATATCGACGGCGACGCAGTGGTTTCCCCTTCTCAGCGCTGCATTTTTCGGGGAATCGCCATCGCTTCTTGTCTAGTGCGTTTCTCACGCGGCTGCGCCAGTCTCACCGCCTACAAAACGACATCAGAGCCACTTCTGCTGCCGGAGGGGTCCACTGTTGCCATGCTTATCGACGCAGCACCAGTATGTGTCGTCACTGCTTCGCCTGTTTCCTCCTTCGCGGAGTGTACGCCCACGGACGGTCCACCCAGTGCTCTCAGGGCCACTGTGAGTTCAGATCTGAGCCAACTCACACTGATGCCTTGCTGACCATCTTAACGAAACACCAACCTTGCTTTGACATGTGTTCGGATAACAACAATGGCCGCTCATCACATCGACACCGACGGATCCCGCGTCATTCGTCGCCGCCCTTATCCTGTATCGTCTCCTGAACGGAAAGTTATAGAAGACCAAGTCAACGACATGCTCGCACGGAACGTTATAAGGCCTTCAGCAAGCCCTTGGTCGACTCCTGTTGTCCTAGTTAAAAAAGGACGGTTCGGTACGCTTTTGTGTAGATTATAGGGCACTAAACAAAATTACCCGTAAGGACGTATATCCTATGCCCCATATTGACGATGCTTTGGATACCTTACAAGGTGCCGAGTACTTTTCGAGCCTCGACTTGCGTTCTGGATATTGGCAGATCCCGATGCATGAGCCCGACAAAGAGAAGACGGCGTTTGCAACACCTGATGGCCTTTTAGAATTCAACGTAATGCCTTTTGGTCTGTGCAATGCGTCAGCCACATTTTAACGAATGATTCACACCGTACTACGCGGCCTCAAATGGAAAACCTGCCTATGTTACCTGGACGACATTGTCATCTTTTCGTCCAGCTTCTCCCAGCACCTAGAACGTTTAGACGACGTTCTCATGTGTCTAGCCAAGGCCGGTCTCCAGCTCAATACTAAGAAGTGTCGATTTGCGAGCCGCAGCATCAAAGTATTAGGTCACATGGTCAGCAAGCACGGCATTGAGCCAGATCCCGACAAGGTCGCTGCTGTACAGCATTTCCCAACACCAACGACACCTAAAGACCTTCGCAGCTTTCTCGGATTAGCGTCGTACTTCCGCCGCTTTGTCCGTGGCTTCGCGACTATCACAGCTCCTCTTCATAAACTCCTGACCACGCTCATACCCTTTACCTGGATGGATGAATGTGAAGCGGCCTTTCAGACCCTCAAGCAATGCCTCACATCAGTACCAGTGCTTCGTCACTTTGATCCCACAGCCTCTACTAGCCTCCACACTGACGCAAGTGGGCATGGAATAGGCGCTGTCCTGCTGCAGCGGAACCACGCGTCTGAAGAGCAAGTCGTGGCCTGCGCGAATCGTACTCTTTCTCCTGCTGAGCGAAACTATACTATCACCGAACAAGAATGCCTCGCCATCATATGGTCCATACAAAAGTTTCGCCCCTATTTATATTGCAGCCAATTCAGAATTGTGACTGACCACCATGCTCTGTGTTGGTTGTCCTCCCTGAAGAATCTGTCCGGACGCCTCGGCCATTGGGTTCTGCGTTTGCAGGAGTACGACTACACTGTCACATATAGGCCTGGCAGGCAAAATCAAGATGCTGACGCTTTATCTCATTGCCCGCCGTCGCCATATGCCCCCGTCTCACCTTCCCTCTGTTTGGCACCGCCCAGCCAACCGACCACAAACATGGCCCCGGTACGGTTTGTGACCTCGGTCGACATTCTGTCCTCAGAAGACCTCGCCTCCCTTCAACGTGCAGATACGTACTGCCGCACAATTATCGACCAGCTCACTGGCTTATCCCGTCCTCCCAACAGCCGCTCAATACGACAACTGGCACGGTTTAAACTTCATGATTGCTCATTATTGCGGCAAGTTTACCACCCTACCGGTCACCGATGGGTCCCAGTCGTCCCTCGCTCACTTCGACTGCAATATTTACAAGCTTTTCACGACGACGCAACGGCTGGCCACTTAGGATTTCATAAAACCTACGACCGCATTAAGACTCGCTGTTTCTGGCCTGGCCTGTCTACTAGTGCTGCCAAGTACGTCAGTTCGTGTGCGTCATGCCAACATCGAAAACGTTCGACCTCTCTTCCCGCCGGCCCTTTACAACCATTGCCGTACCCGTCCGTTCCCTTTGAATTCGTGGGCATCTACTTATACGGACCCCTTCCACTTACACCTGCGGGTCACCGCTGGATTGTCACCGCCGTGGACCATCTCACTCGGTACGCTGAGACGGCAGCTCTTACTTCTGGCGCGGCCTCTCAGGTCACCGAGTTTGTCCTGCAAGCCATTATCTTGCACCACGGTGCGCCTCGTGTTCTTCTACGTGACCGTGGCAAGACATTTCTTTCCCATGTTCTTGCTGTTCTTGCAAGCCTCAAACACCATTCATAAGGCCACCTCTGCATACCATCCCCAGACCAATGGTCTTACCGAGCGTTTTCATCGAACTCTGTCCGACATGATCTCCATGTATGTGAAACCCGACCACACAAACTTTGACACTATACTTCCTTTCGTCACGTTTGCATATAATACTGCCGTTCAGCGCACAACAAACTACAGCCCCGTTTTCCTCGTGTACGGCCGTGCACCGTCTTTTGTTTTGGACACCACCTTTCTCTCTACGCCTTCTGTTCCATCCACATCTCTACCAGAGGAGTTCGCCGCCGGCGTCGCCCACTGCTGCGAAATTGCGCGCGTCCACACCGCGACCATTCAGGACAAGAGGAAAGTCCGTTGTGATGCGACCCGTCGTGTCATTTCGTTCTGACCAGGCGACGAAGTGCTCCTGTGGACACCTCTTCGAGTGCCAGGGCTCTGTGAAAAAGTTCTTCACAGGTATCGCGGCCCATATACCGTGCTTAAAAGAACATCTGCCGTGAACTATCGCGTAGCTCCTGTTACCTCGGTTATTGACCGCCGTTACCGCAGCACTGAAATTGTTCACGTCTCTCGCCTGAAGCCGTATCTTCGGCGTTCCGACCATTTCTGACTCGCTACCTTACCGGCCGCTTTCATGAGGGGGGGAAGTTAGTGTGAACGCTAACTGTGCAGTTCATCATTGTCTTCATGTGTAATCCTCATAATCATCATCATTTTGTCGGGTTGGTGTTCTCGGGCTGTCTCGCGCTGTGTGACAATAGAAGAGCTCTGCCTTCGTCCCGGGCGTCGTCTCACAATATTGTCACGAGCAATGGCAAAGACAAAGACGTTGTAGTGGGGCTGGGTCAGAGGCTCTCTTGTCGGACTGAAAACCTGCTGGAACCTGTGCGCTCTGTGCAGTCTTCACTAGGCAAGCGCTAGCCGTTCACGGTTAATTAAATACTCCCCGTAACATCTTTTTGGTGGAGGTTGCGGGCTCTATTCCACCCGGCCCTGGATCTTCGGAGCGGACGCCACGTTTCTCCCGCCTCCATGGCCGAAGACAGTAGGCAGTCATCGCAGCCCGCGCCTGCGGCGCCGCCGACCGTGGTCCTTTCGCAGCCCCTCGACCCCAGCACGTTTTGCGGCACGGACAACAAAGACGTCGACGATTGGCTACTCTTGTACGAGCGCGTCAGCAAGCACCACAGGTGGGATGAGACTCTAATGCTTGCCAACGTCATTTTCTACCTACGGGGCACGGCTCGGGTGTGGTTTAACACGCACGAAGAAGAACTTACAAGTTGGGACCTATGCAAGGAGAAGATGCGTGCACTGTTTGGCCGATCGGCCGCGCGCTAAATGACAGCCCGGCACGAGCTGGCGGCCAGAGCTCAGACGTCCACGGAGTCGTACGTCGCCTACATTCAAGACGTACTAGCCTTGTGCCCTACCATTGACAAAGACATGCCAGAGACGGACAAGGTTGGCCACGTGTTGAAAGGCATAGCTGACGATGCCTTCAACATCCTCATGTGTAAGAACTGCACCACGGTTGACTCCATTATCACTAAATGCCGGCGGTTTGAACAAGCCACAAGCAGGCGGATTACTCAGCGCTTTAACAGACTCCCGAATACAGCTGCGACATCCTCGTGCGATGATCCCGTGACGCCCCCTCCGTTCTCGCCGCCTAACAACTTGGCCAGGATTGTTCGCCAGGAGCTCGAAGCCATGGCTCCAGCCGCTTATCAGGCAACTGCTCACGACCATTTGGCGACAATCTCTCTCATTCAGGCCGTCGTACGTCAGGAGGTTGCCAATATGGGCGTCGTATTTCCACAAGCGCCTAGTTACGCCCCTCCGCCCATGTGCGCGTCCGGTCCTCCCACTGAACACCACAACGCCCCAATTGTTGCTGCTGCCGCTTCCGCTCCCCGGTTCACACCCCGCTACCGCAACCCTTCTGAGTGGAGGACGCCTGACGATCGACCAATCTGTTTTTCTTGCTCTCGCGTCGGCCACATTTCACGCCACTGCCGCAATCGTCCAAATTCCCGACCAAGTTTCCCCGGTGACCGCCGCCAAGATCGTGGCCTGTACTACAGCACATCTTTTCTTGACGACCAACTCCCGGCCCGTGATCCTCACCGTCTTTCTTCGCGCTCAGAATCGACCTACGCCGATATTGCTGCACAAGGACACTGGTCCAGCCAATCGCCGTCACCTCAGAGTCGCCAGTCGCGCTCCCCTCAACGCCGTCGCTCTCCTTCTCCGGCTTCCTCTGGACACCACCCGGGAAACTAGCCAGTGCAGCTCCGGGAGGTGAGGCTGCATTGACGACAAGGACCGCAAAACCTTTATCGACTCCTACTTCAAGACGAAATTGGCTCGGTGTTCTCGTCGACGGCGTGCCCGTTACTGATCTCATCGATACTGGCGCCCACATATCTGTTTTGAGTTCTACGCTCCGACGCCGCCTACGCAAAGTGCTGACACCTGCCGTCTCTCCTACTGTGCGAGTAGCTGACGGCACCCGAACACCTGTTCTTGGCATGTGCACTGCCCGCGTTACTGTTGCCGGCCACCACACTTCAGTTCTCTTCGCCGTTCTCGACGCTTGCCCACATGATGTCATTCTTGGCATTGACTTCTTGAGCGCCCACTCTGCCCTCATCGATTGTTGTTCTGGCATTTTGCGGCTCGAACTGCCATTGTGTCCTGATGACACCGCATCAAGTAACGCTCGCCTACGTTCCCAGGAGTTTCTACGACTACCCGCGCAGGCTGCTACCTACGTCCTTATGTCACCGTTTCCCCCAGTCCAATATGTGGTCGCTCCCCTCACAGATCTGATCCTTTCGCGCAACATCGCACTTCCCCATACCGTAGTGCTTATTGCCAACAACAAAACGTTGCTTCCAGTCCTCAACTTTTCTGCTTCGGCCCATGTTCTTCCTCAAGGAATTTCACTAGCCGAACTGTCACCTTTGGAAGAATGTATTGTTTCTGCATTCGCTGCTGACGCTGAGACCGCGACGCAACCTGCCATACCGGCGCCAACCCAGGCACTTCTGGACAAAATGATATCCTCCGACCTCCTACCTTCCCAAAGTGCAGCACTGCGTGGTGTCCTATTTTCGTACCTGGACGTATTTGATGTTGCGAACAGTCCACTAGGACGTACACATGTAGTGGCCCACCGCATCGACACTGGAGACGCCAGCCCCCCTTCACAAGCACCCGTACCGAGTATCTCACTCTGAGCGCGAAGTCATCCAAAAGGAGGTAGAGAAAATGCTTGATAAAGATGTTATAGAGCCTTTCTCTAGCCCTTGGGCATCCCCTGTAGTGCTTGTGAAAAAGAATAACAACAGCTGGCGGTTCTGCGTCGATTATCGCCATCTCAATCGGGTAACAAAGAAGGATGTGTATCCTCTCCCACGAATTGATGATGCGCTCGACTGCCTCCATGGTGCCAAATATTTATCGTCGCTAGATCTCCGCTCGGGATACTGGCAAATTGCCGTCGATGACCGCGACCGCGAGAAGACCGCATTCATCACACCCGACGGCCTCTACCAATTTAAGGTTATGCCTTTTGGGTTGTGTATGCTCCTGCAACATTTGAACGCATGATGGACACTCTTGTGAAATGGTCGACCTGTCTTTGTTTTCTGGACGACGTCATCGTTTTCTCGCCCAGCTTTGACAGCCACCTCCCTCGTCTGTCGGCCATTCTCGACATCTTTCGCCGGGCTGGCCTCCAGCTCAATTCGTCTAAGTGTACCTTTGGGCGCCGCCAGATCAAATTACTTGGGCACTTAGTCGACGCTACTGGTGTCCAACCAGACCCTGACAAGGTCCGTGCCGTCCGCGAGTTCCCAGTTTCACGGTCCACTCAAGAAGTACGCAGCTTTCTTGGGCTCTGCTCCTAATTTCGCAGCTTTTTTCTCAACTTCGCGGACATTGCTCGACCCCTCAAGGACCTACTCAAGAAGGATGCGGCCTTTTCTTGGGGCGCGGACCAAGCGTCTTCCTTTGCGTCGTTGATTTCTGCCCTCACTACACCACCTGTGCTGGCTCATTTTGACCCGGCTGCTAGAACAGAACTTCGCACTGACGCAAGCGGCCATGGCATTGGTGCTATCCTCGCCCAAACACAGAACGGAGCCAACCGTGTGATAGCGTATGCTAGTCGTCTTCTGTCACAGTCGGAGAAGAATTACACAATCACTGAGCGGGAGTGCTTAGCTCTCGTCTGGGCTGTCGCGAAATTCCGTCCGTACCTATATGGACGGCCGTTCGTGGTCATAACAGATCATCATGCGCTCTGCTGGCTTTCAACACTCAAAGACTCCACAGGGAGGCTCGGCCGTTGGGCATTACGATTACAGGAGTACACGTTCTCGGTAGTGTACAAATCTGGCAAGTTACACAATAACGCCGATTGCCTCTCCCGCCATCCCGTTGAACCTACCGACTCCACTGAAACGGACCCCGACACCTATGTCTTGGCGATAACAGACTTCACCCATGTGGCCGACGAACAACGTCGAGATCCATCTTTGCTCTCTCTTATTGACCGTCTGCAATCCGGCACCCTCGACCCTTCCCTCAACATGTTCTTGCTTCAGGATAACGTTCTTTACCGCCGCAACATGCACCCCGACGGTGCAGAACTCCTGCTCGTTGTCCCGCATCATCTGCGCAGGGATGTCCTCATCCAGTTTCATGATGCCCCCACTTCCGGGCACTTAGGCGTCTCCAGAACTTATGATCGCATACGACAACGCTTTTTCTGGAAGGGCCTTTATCGGTCCGTTCGCCGCTACGTAACATCTTGTGACCTGTGTCAGCGTCGGAAGAAACCTGCGACTCTACCCGCTGGTCTCCTTCAGCCAATTGACGTTCCAGCCAAGCCATTTCATCGAGTGGGCCTGGACTTGCTGGGTCCCTTTCCAATTTCCACGAAAGGCAACAAATGGATTGCAGTCGCTATGGATAATACCACTCGATTTGCAATTACTCGAGCGTTGCCAACCAGCTGCGCCACAGACGTAGCCGACTTCCTACTGTACTACGTCATCCTCCAACATGGTGCTCCACGTCACCTACTCACAGATCGCGGTCGCTGCTTCCTGTCTCGTGTGGTTGACGATCTACTTCGATCATGTGCTACTCATCACAACTTCACGACCTCATATCACCCTCAAACTAATGGACTCACCGAACGCTCAAACCGTACACTGACCGACCTGCTTTCCATGTACGTTTCCGATGACCACCATGATTGGGACGTTGCGCTCCCGTTCGTCACATTTGCATACAACTCATCGCATCATGAAACTGCCGGCTACTCACCCTTCTATCTTCTCTTTGGACGCCATCCCTTACTACCCTTTGACACCTTGCTCCCTTCTGATCCGGCCTCCACGTCCACGACTTCCTATGCGCAAGATGTCATCACGCGTTCGCTCGTCGCGCGCACAGTAGCCCGCGCTCGGCTCACGTCATCGCAGACCGCACAAAAGGCCATCTACGATCGTCGACACCGGGATACTGATTTTCCAGCGGGCTCTCTCGTCCTTCTCTAGCTCCCATCTCGTCGCGTCAGCCTGTGTGAAAAGTTAATGTCGCGGTACGTCGGAACCTATCGCGTGCTGCGCCAGGTGACTCCTGTCACCTATGAGATATCTCCCATGGCATCCACCTCATCGACTGCCGCACCGCGAACTGACATCGTACATGTTTCCCGCCTCAAACTTTACAACTGTGATAATCCATTTTGATCACAACAAGCACCGAGACGGTGCTTCATCGGCCGGGGATAATGTCACGAGCAATGGCAAAGACAAAGACGTTGTAGTGGGGCTGGGTCAGAGGCTCTCTTGTCGGACTGAAAACCTGCTGGAACCTGTGCGCTCTGTGCAGTCTGGACTAGGCAAGTGCTAGCCGTTCACGGTTAATTAAATACTCCCCGTAACAATATGTTTGCTTTGCAGACACCAGGACAGGATTTTGCCCACCCCACATTGCTGTACACTGGTGACAACCCCACCTCTTCCAAGGCCCTGTGTGTGAAGTGTCCTGGGGCATGTCGTGAGCAAGGAGGGCATACGTCCTGACCCTGACAAGATTGCTGCGGTCCTTCGCTTCCCTCACCCAGAAAGGCCTAAAGACTTGCGAAGCTTCCTTGGCCTCGCTTCTTATTTCCGTCGCTTTATACGGAACTTTGCCTTCATCGCTGTGCCACTACACAAGCTACTTGCTTCCGGTGTACGCTTTCACTGGTCTCAAGATTGTGAAGCAGCCTTTGACATGTTGAAGGGCGCCCTCACGTCTTAATCTGTGCTTTGCCATTTTGATGAGACTGCACCGACTCTCTTGCACACAGACGCTAGCGGCCACGGCATCGGTGCCATTCTTCTGCAACGCGACAACTCTTCGCACGAGAGAGTAGTTGCATACGCCAGCCGCGTACTCACCGAGGCCGAGAAGAACTATACAATAACTGAGCAGGAGTGTCTGGCTGTTGCTTCGTCCGTACAGAAGTTTCGTCACTATTTGCAGGGGCGTCATTTTACAATTGTTACGGACCACCACGCATTATGCTGGCTCTCCACTCTCAAGAACTTGACTGGACGGCTGGGTCGCTGGGTTCTCCGATTGCAAGAATATGACTTTGACATTATTCATAAGTCAGGCAAAAAGCACCAAGATGCTGACGCTATTTCTCATCGCCCGCTACCTGCGCACCCACTTGACACCTCGGCAACTGCGTCGCAAAGCAGCTCTTCGGATGTCGCTTCTCTGCCAGTTTCCTCTCTAGCCTCAATAGACCACCTTTCTCCGGACGACGATCAAACATTTGCATTTCGCCAACGGGCTGACCCATATTGTCGGCGTATGATAGACCACCTCTCTGGCGCTTCTCGCCCACCTAACGCGCGGCTTCGACGCCAACTCGCACATTTCAAGCTGGACAATCACGTGCTCTTTCGGTGCATTTACCACCATGACGGTCAACGCTGGGTGCCCGTTCTACCGCGCTCTCTTTGAGCCGATGTCCTCAGAGCATTCCACGATGACATGACTGCTGGCCATCTCGGTTTCCACAAAACCTACGATCGCATTCGAAGCCGTTACTATTGGCCTGGCCTTTCTACTAGTGTGGCGAGATACGTCGGTTCCTGTTCTCCGTGTCAGCGTCGCAAACTCCCAACCTCTGCTCCTGCCGGCGAATTACTGCCTATTCCGTGTCCTGACGCACCATTTGAGGTTGTTGGTATTGACCTTTACGGGCCCTTTCCTGTTACTGCAGCTGGAAATCGGTGGATAGTGACCGCCATCGACCACCTGACGCGCTACGCTGAGACAACATCAGTGATCACTGGCTCAGCTTCGGAGGTTGCCGACTTCGTCCTTCAAGCTACAATTCTGCGCCATGGTGCTCATCGAGTACTGCTAAGCGACCGTGGAAAGGTCTTTCTCTCGCAACTTTTAAACGAAGTCCTGCGCGCCTCTGGTACCACCCATAAAACAGCTTCGAGTTACCATCCACAGACTAACGGCTTGACAGAGCGATTTCATCGCACGCTTGCCGACATGATCGCCGTATATATTCAGCCTGATCACAAGAATTGGGACAAGCTTCTACCGTTCGTCACTTTCGCCTACAACACGGCCGTTCAGCGTACCACCGGCTACTCGCCATTTTACTTAGTTTACGGACGGTCGCCTACTTCCATTCTAGACCTTTCTGTCTTCGATGCTCCTGTCAACCCATCTGCATCGTCTAGCGGAGAATTCCTTTCACGACTCGCCCAGTGTCGCCAGCGTGCTCGCGTCAACACAGCGGCCAGGCAACACGACCGGAAGATCATTTACGACACCCTCCATCGCGTTGTGTCCTTCCGACCTCGTGACGAAATACTTCTATTGACGCCCCTTCGCACACCTGGTGTGTGCGACAAGTTCCAGCCGCGTTTCATTGGGCCCTACATCGTCCTGGAGCAGACATCACCCGTCAATTATCGCGTGCTCCTGTTGTCGCCGCCACAGACCGCCGTTGTCGCAGCACCGAGGTCGTTCATGTCTCCCGCATGAAACCCTTCACGCGGCGTTCTTCGTCGCCTTGACTTGCGGCCAGGATGGCCGCTTCCGCGTGGGGGGGAAATTAGTGTGGGCGTTTATTACGCACGTCTTCTCCCTCTGTATATTATCATCATTATCCTACGTTGCGCGATCCTCATCTTCAGTTATGTGTGATCATCATCATCATCGGCTGTGTGCTTTTGCTGGTTCGCTCCCAAGTACTCGGGCCGAATAAACGTCGTGCCAACAGAGACGTCATAATATGTATGTGTAGATGTATTGGACTTCACTTCCGGTGTAGTGGGGTTATTTTTATTTTCCATGTACTGGGGCTTTCAAGATCGAATATATCAGCTCTGCGAAGCAGACACTCTCATTGCTGCAACACATGATAGAAATGAAAACGAAAATGACAACACTAGGCGCCAAGTACCAACAGCTTTAAAATTATGGTTAGCTGCTACAACTAACAAAATCACAGCCAGTACTGAGCAGGCTGAGAAATCTGACTAAGCTGCTAAGGTAGTCTTGAAATGCACTTTCCTGTATGCACGTAGGCTTTTTTTCTTTTTTTTTACGCTCAGGCTGTTTTGGTGTTCATAGCCTTGGATTATGGAGCTGAGTAGTACAGCCAATAGCTAGTCCAACCTAGAAAACTTTATTGTGTTTAAATGTTATTCATAGTTAGTTTTTGTATTATGGTGCATAAAGCAAACACTCGCCAATGATATTTTTAAAAGTAATGAAATTACAAGAAATTGTATTTCGGAGCCAGTATGGGTCCCTTGTTCACAAATGACAGCAGAGGCAATGGTTTGGTTCTGTATGGGTGAGATGGCGGAGAGCGCATGCATAGATGACAGGCAGATTATCGTGTGTCCTTCCTATCGCTTAGCATGTCATCTGAATATGCAGTGATTTTAGTAGTAATTGAATCGGTAATATCCCAGTGGCAATTATGGATGCCTAGTCCTAGTCTATAGAAGGGCCTGTTTTCTCTCGGTGTTCAGATAATGCGTCGGAAATGAGGTTGCTTTGAAAAAGTTTGTGCTGATCCTGCGTTAGGTACTTATTTACGTTGCCAGATTTGCCAACGTACAGTTAATTACATTTTTTGCATGTGACTATGTACATGGAGCCAGGTTAGTTCAATCTTCTGAAGGGGTCCTTCATGTACAGTCTGTTTCACACTTAGGGTAAATCTCGGAGCGCATTGCATCCCGATGCGGCGAGCGCTGGAGTCGGATGCCGGAAGCAGCTCGCGCCTGCGCAGACGGTCGAGGTACGTTATCTTGAACCGCGTCGACTGCTACGGCGGCGCGCGCTAGTCGCATCGTCGGGAAGCGTGCTACATGTCAAGGGCAGTTCATAGTTACTGATGGTGATGTATGGTGTTTAATGGCGCAAGGGCTAGGTATGGCCAAAGAACGCCAGGTCAGTGTTGAGGAGTTGACAATGGAGCAATGAATTGCGAAAGGTAGATGTGTCGTGGCTGTAAAAGGGCCTAAAAACAACCGCTGTAAAATGCGTAAAATGTATACGTAATAAAATTATGGCAATGGCTAATGAGGTGCACTACGATCACGAAAGAACAAATTGCAAGATAACGACGATAGACGAAAATATATCACAGATAAATCTTTAAAAAGCACTACTGCCTTTCAGACCCTTTGAAAATGTAAGGGCCTGGAGGCGCGTGCTATGCAAAACTACTATCACGGCGACATCCTCTGAAGAGAGGACGCGCTACGAAACTATTGGGCAAATAACATGCAGCACAACATCGCTCAGAAAATCCAGAACAGCTTTGGTGTTAAAGAGAGGTTCGTCGCCAAGAAACATAGCGGGGTGGAGAGGGAGACGGTACTGATACGCTAGAGGGAAGTGTCTTTTTCTCTCTCTTTCGGCTTCCCTGCACTCCACGAGCACGTGGAGCACGGTAAGCCTCTCTCCACATCTACCACAGGTTGGCGGGTCATTTCCAGTTAAGAGAAAATTGTGGGTGCCATATGTATGTCCTATTCTCAGACAAGTGAATAGGACATTAGTTCTTCGTATTTTCGTAACAGGATGACAGGGGCCAATCTGTGGCTTAACTAAGTGGAGCTTATTGTTCGTTTCGGCATCCCATGAGCGCTGCCAGTGGCTTCGAAGTTTCTTTCCCAAGTAGGGCTTGAGATCTGTGGCAGGGATAGAAGCGGTAGGGTTAAGGGCTCGCGATGTAGTTGATGTGGCCATTTGATCAGCCAGAACATTGTCCTCGATGCCTCTATAGCCAGGCACCCAGCACAAAATAATATGTTGGTTAGACATGTATGCTTTGCATAGAGCAGAATACAGTTCAATGAGTACAGGGTTTTTGTGCCTGTGTAGAGTCATGAGGGCTTTTACAACGCTTAGGGAGTCTGTAAATGTTATTGATCTTTTGAGTTTTGATTTGCCTATACTCTTCACAGCCGTTAAAAGTGCATGGGCTTCAGCCGTAAAAATGTTTGTTTCCGGGTGCAGTGCAACGGACTCAGAGAACGACGGTGCAACTACCGAATAAGATACCCCTGCATGTGACGTGCAAGCGTCAGTCTAAAACTGAGTGCAGGACGAGTACTTGAACTGGATTTCTGGAAAATGCATCCGGATATGTGCCTCTGGAGCGTTTTTGTGACCTCTACAAACGAAGTATCACACTCTATGAGTTGCCACTGCCACGGTGGCACTGGCTTGGCTGGGGCCATCAAAGTATTTTCAAGTAGTGGGATGTCCAGTTCTTCACTAATTTTCCTTAGACGTAGTGAGAAGGGTTCTCTTGCTGTCAGCCGCTTATGAAAGAGTGTGGCACTGGTCATGTCATTTACGGTTGAGAAGGACGGATGTTCCGGGTTCGAATTTACTTTCAGAAAATAGGCTAGGCTTAAGTATGAACGTTGCATGTCAAGCGACCACATGTCCGCCTCTACATACAGGCTTGCCACAGGACTTGTCCTGAAGGCACCAGTGGCTAGGCGGATGCCTAGATGGTGTACAGTATCCAGCATCCTTAGGGCGCTTGGTGTAGCGGAATGGTACACTATGGCGCCGTAGTCTAATCTTGTGAGTATGAGGCTCTTATACAAATTCAAAAGACACTTTGTGTCCCTACCCCAAGCAGTGCTTGACAACACTTTTAGAATATTTATTGTTTTCATACACTTATTTCTTACATACCGTATGCGTGCCACAAATGTAAGCTTCGTATCTAGAATAACACCTAAAAATTTATGTTCTGTTTTTACGGACACGCGTTCTCCCTGCAATTCAATGTCAGGATCGGGGTGTAGACCCCTATTTCTGGAGAACAGGACGCAGGTGGTCTTTTGTGGGTTAAGGCGAAACCCATTCTCGTCTGCCCACTTCGACACCTTGTTCAGAACAAGCTGAATCTGCCGCTCACAGATTGCAAGATTGCACGAGGTGAAACCTATCTGTACGTCAGCGACGTATGTACAATAAAACATGTTTCTTGGGATATACAGTCGCAGAGAACTCATTTTTATGATAAAGAGTGCAACTGAGCACCCCGCCCTGTGGCACTCCAGTTTCCTGCACAAATGGTCTTGATACAGCATTTCCCACACAAACGCGGAAAGTGCGATTAGATAAGTAACTTTCGATGACATTTAACATGCAACCACGTATACCAACGTGTGAGAGGTCTCTAAGTATTCCAAACCACCAGGTGGTATCGTAGGCTTTTTCTATATCAAGGAATACAGAGAGAAGGAACTGTTTACGGACAAAGCCTTCACGAATTTGCATCTCAATACGTATCAAATGGTCAGCGGTGGATCGTCCTTCTCGAAACCCGCATTGATACAGGTCAAGCTGTTTGTTTGATTCGAGCAAATGTATTAGTCGGCAGTTTATCATTTTTTCGAACAGTTTGCAGAGGCAGCTTGTTAGTGCTATAGGGCGGTAACTCTAAGCAGACGATGGGTCCTTGCCCTCCTTCAATATAGGAATGACAATGGCCTCTTTCCAGGCAGAGGGGATCCTGCCGGAGGTCCATATAGCATTGTATAGGAAAGGAGAGTTTTCTTTGTTTCATGGGGAAGGTGTTTCAGTATTTGATAAGCTATGCGGTCAGAGCCTGGCGCAGACTTGTTGCAACAACCAAGTGATGCATACAGCTCAGCAATGCAGAAAGGCTGGTTGTATGCCTCGTTTCCGGTACATTTTCTTTCTAGTTTCTGTTTTTCTATTGTAGCCTTGTGCCTTTTAAATGTTTGGGAATAATGAGATGAGCTGGCCTCATGTTCAAAATGTGCTCCCAGGCAGTTAGCTTGGTCTTCCAGACTGTCGCCTTGTGTGTTTACCAACGGGAGTAAGTTTGTAGCCCTTTTATCTTATTAACTTTGTTCCAGACTCTGCCCTCGTCTGTAAATGAATTGATGCCTGATAAAAACTTCTTCCAACTTTCTCTCCTGGCCTGTCGGCGCGTTCTTCTGCCCTCCGATTTTATTTTCTTAAAATTGACAAGATTCTCCGCAGTTGGGGAGTCGCGTAGCAACCCCCACGCTTTGTTCTGTTTCCTACGAGCGTTCCGACATTCCTCGTTCCACCATGGGACACGGCGTTTGCAGGTCGCACCACTCATTTCTGGTATACATTCACAAGCGGCATCGATTACGAAAGATGTAAGATACTCGCAAGCAGCATCAATTCCCAGCGAAGATATGCCAGACCACGAGATACTACTCGTAAGACTTGGAATTTCTCCCATCTGCCTTATCGAACTTCCACCGGGAAGCCTGTGGTGGAGGTGCGTTTTGTAGTGGTGATCTCAGCAGTATGGGGAAGTGGCACTCCCGTAAGGATTTTTTATAACTTCCCATTTAAGTTCAGGAAATATAGACGGGGAAGCTACACTGAGATCAATGGAAGAAAATGTTTTGTTTGCGAGATTGTAGTAGGTGGGTTCCTTCTTATTCAGGAGACACGCACCAGAGGAGAAAAAAAAATTGTTCGATTAGGTGTCCTCGCACATCAATACGCGTGTCGCCCCACAAGCTGCTGTGTGCATTGAAATCGCCAAGAACGAGGTATGGTTCTCGTAGTTCATCTATAAATGACTGAAATTCGTGCTTGTGTAAAAGATAATGTGGGGGTATGTAGAGCGAGCAAATGGTTACGAGTTTACCCAGAAGTACAGCACGAACGGCTACCGCCTCAAGTGCCGTATTGAGTGGAAGTTGCTGACAGGCTACACTTCTGTTGAGTATGATGGCCACACCACCAGATGATGCGGCACAATCCTCGCGATCTTTTCGGAAAACAATATTCTGACGAAGGAAGTTGGTGTTTCTGGAGTTTATGTGCGTTTCTTGAACAAACAGCACCTTTGTATTAAATTTATTGGTAAGTTCTTGGATGTCGTCTAGGTTGTGGATTAGTCCCCTAACATTCCACTGCAATATACTGTTCATGTTGGAGGAAGATAAAAGGTGCTGTGTGTCTAAAGGGATGTGTACAGCCTATTTTACAGAGCCTTTTCCAGGCGCTGTAACTGGTGTTTTATCTTTTTTGGAGCGTTCTAGGGAGAGTCGTCTCTCCCTAGGCGCTCCGTGTGCCGTCTGAGAAGGAGTTGTGTCCATTGCCTCTTGGGAGGCATTGGACACTCGTTCTAGCGAGCGATGTGTACGTCAGTTTGGCTTCGCCTCGGAAGACGAAGCCTTTGTCCCCACCAGTGCGGAGGTTGACGGTACTTCCTTAGCCTCCGTGCTATCCTGGCTGCTGCCAGAGCTGGTAGGGGCCACTGGTGTGGCCATGTTCGGTGATGGCAAGGCAGCCTTGGCTGCTCCCACCATAGGGGCGGTTGCCACAGCCGGCGGCTCGCTGCGCGCAGGCCGGGCAGGTGGCGGAAGCCGGTGCGACGTTGCCCCCTGACGCGTCGCCTCGGCATATGTTGTGCTGTGGAATGGCAAGCACCTTTTACGTGCTTCCTTGAAGGAGATGTTCTCACGCACTTTCAGAGTGATAATTTGTTTTTCTTTCTTCCAGTTCGGACAAGACCGGGAGTAAGCTGGATGCTCACCATCACAGTGAGGTGTCGCTTCACAGTTGTCTGAGGAATGACCTTGGGTTCCACATTTCGCACATGTGAGTCTACCACGGCAGCTCTGCAAGCCGTGGCCAAATCTTTGACATAGGAAGCATCTTCTGGGATTGGGGATGTATGGCCTGACAGCTAACTTTGTATATCCGGTTTCTATGGTTTGTGGCAGATCACAAGTGGCAAAAGTCAGGATGGGGTGTTTAGTGGGAATTTCCTTATGTTCTCTTCTGATAACGATTCGCTGTACGTTTGTTACATTTTGTTCTTTCCAGCCTTCCAATAGTTCGGTTTCGGACAAGTCGATGAGATCTACATCAGACACTACTCCACGTGCTGTGTTCATAGACCGATGAAGTGAGACGGTAACAGGTATGTCTCCAAATGCCACAAGCTTGTTAATTTATTGTGCTGCGCTTTGTCACGGATCTCAAGTAGGAGGTCCCCACTCGCCATTTTGGTGACCTTGTAACCTGGGCCAAGGGCGTCAGTCAAGCCTTTCGCAACAAGAAAAGGGGATACAGTTCGAGCTGGTTTTTCAGTTTTTTTCACTATGCACAACTTGAAATCGGGGGAAAATATCGGTCTGAAAAGGTTTAATATTTCATCGGTGAGTCCCCTCTTGTGAGGGTGACGATCAAGTAAACGGGGAAATGCAGGTGTTCTCATATTAGTTCGGTTTGTTTCGGCGGCAATGGCGGCCACCCACCACGGAGCCCAAGTAGGGGACGCTGCAGCACTTAACGTGTAAGGCTGCAGACGCCAGCCGTGCATTGCTGCTATAACCCAATATAAGATACCCAAGAGAGGGCACATACACAAGGTTAACCCAAGCCACCTACAAAAACGTTGAAGTAACAGAAGAGAAACGGAGACAGAACAGTAAAGAGAGGAGATAGGAAAGAAAAAGGTCAGAGAGGGGGATAGGAAAAGGCGACCAGCCGATTTCCCCTGGGTGGATCAGCCCAGGGGTGCCGTCTACGTGAAGCGGAGGCCAAAGAGGTGTGTTGCCTCAGCCGAGGGGCCATAAAGGTCGGAGCACCCGGCATCGGCTCAGCCCCAGGAACCTCTTTTCCCCGGACACGGCTAAGCTGCGCACTGCTACACGCGGGAGGGTCCAACCCTCGTGTGCTCGGGTACGTGGTGGCGCAACTCACCAAACTACTGCTGACGCAGACGCCCCTGCGGGGAGTTCATGGTTACTGCGGGCACTGAGCCGGTAATGTGAAATAAAAGTTATGCGCACATTTTTGTGTCTCCTTGTCGCAGCGTATTACGGTAGCACGCGCAGTGAAGAAATATGCGTGCACGCACTCAGTACCTCGGCCTTTTGAAAGAACAAAGGAAGCGTGCTGTCAAAAGAAATGAGTATAACCCCATTTTTGCCAATGAAGGCTCAGAGGATGGTGTCGCACAACGTTTAGGAAACATTGTCGGCTCAGTGCCCGCAGTAACGATGAACTACCCTTGACAGTAGCACACTTCCCGATGATGCGGCCAGCGTGCGCCACCGTAGCAATAGACGCCCCCGGTTCAAGATAACGCGCCTCGACCGTCTGCGCCTGCGCAAGCTCGCGAGTTGCTTCCGGCAGCCGACTCCAGCGCTCTCCGCATCGCGATGCAATACGCTCAGAGATTTCCCCTAAGTGTGAAACAGACTGTACACCAAGACCGTAGAGGCTTGGGCTAGTCGGTACATACTCGAAAGGGAAAACAGCGCAAAAAAACACGACAAGAAGACAAGAACGGGGACACACACCAGCGCTGACTGACGACTAAATTCTTTATTCAGAAAGGAACACATAAATACCAAAAGAGAAAGAAGAACCCTTCTTTTCTTTCTTTTTTTTGTATTTATGTGTTCCTTTCTGAATAAAGAATTCAGTCGTCAGTCATCGCTGGTGTGTGTCCCCCTTCTTGTCTTCTTGTCGTGCTTTTTCGCGCTGTTTTCCCTTTCGAGACTGTACACCAGTTCATCCTATAGCTTGCTGGAAGGGACATGAGCCACCCAACCATTGCAGTCATCCAACACTCTGGCAAAAGTCTCGCTCATGCCACATGCATACAGGATGGTAGCATGCTTGCTTTTCTTTCTCACCACTTAGCGGGTGGGCGCTAAGGCACGACGTTCTTGCTCACTTGGCAGTCTTAGCGGCTGGCCATTACATTGCGTGTCATTTAGCATCAAGATCAACTCTGCCTTGTATGACTTGAGCAAAGACCGAAAATCAAGGTTACTAGTGATGACGCGGCCTAGCGTTTGTGGCCCTTGAGGTGTACAGAAAGAGAATCTAGATATTTTGACAGGTGCGGGTTTGCGATGAACCCTGGTGGCAAGGCCATTGGTGATTCGTTCCATGAGAACATCAATGGATGCAGTGTACCTCTTCTCTCAGGCTCTTCGTGTGCTGTAAACTGATGCTTTTCTTACAAAGTTAAGTGCTTTTTGCGATTGCTATATGTACTCTCGCTCAAGGTCACTGTGATGTGCGCCTATATTTTATTTAATAAAATGTGTACATGTTTTCAAATGTTGTGTTGTTTCAGATCTGAACCGAAGCAGACAAAATTTGACGCAAACATGGAGGCAGTGCTAATGGAAACATTTAGAGGTGAGACAGCAGTCTTTTTTTGACAAATTGGATGATAGGATGGCAAGTAGCAGCACTTTTGAAACATAATGTGACGTACTTACTATGGAAGCTGCACATGAATTTTGAAGTGGCATTATTCGTCATGCCTTGTTTTGCATGTGTCTGGTCTTTAGTGATATTTATTTTTTTCTACTGGCATCGATGTTGTATCATTGCTTTGATATGGTGAATTTTTAAATTTGTCGTTTAATATCTATAATGAAATTTAATTTCTCTGCCCATGTATGCCTCCATGACATACTGAAATAAACGAGCCCTTTGTCATTGCACAGAAATAAAAATCCTGTTCAAGAAATAAATTTTATACTCAAATACCTGAAATGCTGTATTACATGATAACATTGGACATATTGCAGCTGTTCAGTTTGACTTGTACACCTCATCCCCTCCCCCCCAAAAAAACACATGCTGAATGTTGCAACTGATGCATAGTATTTCTCAAGGTTGGCCATTGATTCCAATTTAGCAAATCAGACTGCTGTCTTCTGTTTTTGCCAGGTATGATGCTGATGCATTTGAGGTTATTACATATTGTTACGGGGATAACGTTTATTTAGGGAGTATTGCTATATCCAAGGTGTGGACAAGCAGCGGCGACCGATGCAAGGCTGTCGCGCGCCTCTGGCCACTTCGTCGCCGTCGTCTTCGTCCGACCGACAGTAGCAGCCCCTTCACTGTCTCGTGGCACTACACCCCCCCCCTCCCTGGGCGAGAGCGGCGACCCGGTGCTTGCTACGATGGACGAGAGGGTCCAGTTACGTACGGCTTAAGTCTCGCAACGTGCACGATAGCAGAGGGCGGGCGCGTAGACGGCGCTGGCGCGGTGACTGGCTCGATCTCATACGTAACGTCAGTGACTTGACGTAGCACCCTGTAAGGACCATCGTAGTGGGACAATAGCTTTTCGGAGAGACCGATGTGGCAGGACGGAGACCACAGTAGCACGAGGGCGCCTGGGGAGTAAGAAATGTCTCTGTGGCGTCTATCATACAGGGCTTTTTGGGAAGCCTGAGACACTGTGAGCCGTTCACGAGCGATCTGGCGAGCTGTGTCGGCGCGCGCTATGGCGTCGCGAACGTACGTGGTGGTTGAGCTGATAGGAAGTACAGTATCGAGAGGCAGAGAAGGTTCGCGTCCATACACGAGATAAAACGCGGAGTAGCCAGTAGTGTCATGTTGGGACGAGTTGTAGGCGAAAGTGACGTACGGCAAAGTAGCCTCCCAATCGCGGTGATTGGCGGAGACGTACATTGAAAGCATATCAGTCAGAGTTCGGTTCAGGCGCTCTGTGAGTCCATTCGTTTGCGGATGATAAGCAGTTGTGAGCTTGTGGTGGGTAGAGCAGGAACGAAGGATGTCATCGATGACACGAGACCAAAAGTACCCGCCTTGATCGGTCAGAAGCTGTCGAGGAGCACCATGATACAGGATGATGTCATGAAGGAGAAAGTCGGCGATATCAGTAGCGCAGCTGGTTGGGAGGGCACGGGTAATGGCGTATCGCGTCGCGTAGTCGGTTGCGACGGCGACCCACTTGTTGCCTGATGTCGAGGTTGGAAAGGGACCAAGAAGGTCGAGCCCAACACGAAAGAACGGTTCAGCGGGAATGTCTATAGGATGAAGCAGACCGGCAGGTAGCATAGCTGGCCTCTTCCGGCACTGGCATTTGTCGCAGCTAGCGACATATCGTTGGACGGAGCGACAGAGACCAGGCCAGAAGAAACGGCGCCTGACGCGATCATAAGTGCGGGTGACACCAAGGTGACCAGCAGTGGGCTCATCGTGAAGCTGGCGAAGGACATCTGACTGCAGATGGGCAGGCACGACAAGGGCCCTCAGGATGCATATTATGGCGGTATAAGGTGCCGTCCTGAAGGAAGAACAAGTGGAGTGAAGGGTCGGGTGTGGCGGAGTTGAGACGGTCGATGATAGACCGTAAAGCCGAGTCGCGGCGTTGTTCATCCCGTATATTAACGAGGTCCGAGATAGACAAGACGCAGGCGTCGATGTCTGGCTCGGTGACGTCAGGGGAATCCACAGGATGCCGTGAGAGACAGTCGGCATCTTGATGAAGCTGACCGGACTTGTGCACCACTAAAAACGAGTATTCTTGGAGGCGCAGAGCCCAACGACTAAGGCGGCCTGTAGGGTCTTTGAGCGAAGAAAGCCAACAGAGGGCATGATGATCAGTTACGACGGTAAAGGTGCGGCCAAACAGGTAGGGCCGAAATTTGGCGACAGCCCATACAAGAGCAAGACACTCTCGTTCCGTGATGGAGTAATTCTTCTCCGGTGCGGACAGGAGGCGGCTAGCGTACGCGATAACACAGTCGTGGCCGCGTTGACGCTGAGTGAGGACGGCACCGATTCCATGGCCGCTGGCATCTGTGCGAAGTTCCGTCGGTGCAGTCGGATCAAAATGCGCTAAAATTGGGGAAGTCGTGAGGGCGTCTATAAGCGCCGAAAAGGCAGCAGCTTGGGGTGAGCCCCATGTAAAAGCAACGCCTTTTTTGAGGAGCGCAGTAAGGGGACGCGCAATGTCGGCAAAATTACGAATAAAACGTCAGAAATAGGAGAAAAATCCTATAAAACTGCGTACGTCTTTGACCGAGGAAGGTACAGGAAAATTCTTCACGGCTGAGACCTTTTTCAGGATCGGGCTGGACACCTGTCGCGTTGACGAGATGGCCAAGTACGGTTATTTCACGGCGTCCGAAACGGCATTTTGAGGCGTTGAGTTGGAGACCGGCATTGCGGAATACCTCGAGAATGGTGGAGAGGCGCTGAAGATGGCTGTCAAATATTGGCGAAAAAACAATGACATGTCAAGGTAGCACAAGCAGGTTGACCATTTCAAGCTACGAAGAAGCGAATCCATCATGCGCTCGAATGTGGCCGGCACATTGCAGAGGCCAAAAGGCATCACTTTAAAGTGATAAAGGCCATCGGGAGTTACGAATGCGGTTTTTTCGCGGTCCAGTGGGTCAACAGCAATCTGCCAATAGCCTGAGCGAAGGTCAATAGACGAGAAATTTTGGGCGCCGTGAAGACAGTCGAGTGCGTCGTCGATACGGCGCAAGGGATAGACGTCCTTTTTCGTGATCTTGTTGAGGTGTCGATAATCAACACAAAATCGCCAGATGTTGTCCTTTTTCTTGAACAGCACAACAGGAGCGACCCAAGGACTCGAGGACGGTTCGATGATGTTCTTGGCCAGCATTTTATCGACTTCCTTTTGGATTATGGCTCGTTTCGCAGCGGAAACACGATAAGGGCGCCGGTGAACCGGTTGAGCATCACCGGTGTGAATGGAGTGCGGCACAACTGTTGTCTGGCCTAAAGGGCGATTTTCGAGATCAACAATATCGGAATACGACAGCAAGACCCGGTGAAGATCTTCTGCTTGCGTATGCGGGAGGTCGGCTGATATCATTTTCTCGAAATTGGCACATAGCGACGAGGTGGCTGTGAGAGAGCCGCAAAGAGTTCGAGGGCCGTCGATGGCTAACACAGAAATCGCGCATTCCTGCAACGACGACACGGTGGCAAGCACGATACCAGCAGGTAGCACGTGGGTAGAAAGACCAAAGTTCAAAAGCGGCAGGCAGGTTTTGTTGCGTACGGTAACCACGTACAGTGTGCGGGAGAACGACAGAGTGCATCAGGACCACGTCGACAATTGGGGAAACAACGTATTTACCATCGCACACAGGACGAGAGGGACTTAATGGGACGTACGTGGAGGCTTGCGGTGGCAGGTGGAGGAACTCGACAGAACATAAGCGGCTGGGAGTGTCCGAAAGTACGTGGGCGTCAAAAGGGAGTTCCAGTTGACGGAACTGTGGAGCAGTCGATAAGGGCCGAGTGCGTCGAGAGAAAGTCTAGGCGGAGGATCACGTCGTGTGGACACTGCGCAAGCACGGCAAACAAACCAATGGTCTGATAGCCAGCAATGCACACTCGGGCGGTGCACATACCAAGAACGGCAGACGAACTGCCATCAGCGACCCGTAGGGTGCTCTGAATTGCGGGCGTAATCACTTTGCGGAGCTGAGTACGGAGAGCAGCGCTCATTATTGAAATCTGCGCTCCGGTGTCTATGAGGGCCGTAATGGTGACGTCGTCCACTTGAATGTCCAGAAGGTTTCGGCGCGTAGGTACAGTCAACAGAGGATTTGTATATCGGGTCACTGATGCAGCGTCACCTCCGGGAGCTGCACGGCTTAGTTTTCCGGAGCGTAGGTGCCAGGCGATGCAGGGGACGATGACCGGTATGGTCGCGGTGATCGAGATCGACGGCCTTGTGGGGACAGTGAGCGGCTAAACCTGGAGTGTGGAACGGCGGCATCGGAAGCATCGAAAGCATGTGCATCAGAGCGAGGGGAAAACCATCGAATGTTGCCTCCAGGACGACGCCAAGATCCAGTGCTCCAGTTTGAAGGCGACGACCAGCTACTGCGGCAGCGACAGACAATGTGTCCAACGCGAGAGCAGTTGAAACATATGAGTCGGTCGTCTGTCATCCTCCCGTCAGCCGGGTTTCTGTAGCGCGAAGGGTAGACCTGGTTCTGGGTGACATTTGCAGGGGTACGTTTGGATGTACGGATGGAACAGACGGCCGATGATAATCCCATGTTTGCGAACTCCTGGCGGACGACTGCTTGTATGAATGACACGGTGGGCAGGTTGGCTGACTGAACGTCTGGAAGAACGGCCGTAGGAGCTAGAGCTTCGAGTTCGCGGCGGACAATACGGGTTACATCTTCTGACGCTGTAGCCGGTACAGGCGTCGGTGGGTTTTCGCATGGTGATGTGGCGGCGGTGTTAGGTAGCCGAAGGAACTGGCGGGTGATGCGGCGACTCTTAGCTTGTTCAAAGCGCTGGCATTCCTTAATATGGCGTTGACCATCGTACAGTCCTTACACACCAGTAGATTAAACGCGTCGTCGGCTATTCCTTTCAAAATATGCGATATCTTGTCATCTTCGGCCATTTGTGCGTCAACTTTTCGACAAAGGCCCAGTACGTCCTGTATGTACGAAATGTACGATTCAGTGGTCGTCTGGATACGAGATCCCAACTCCTTTTTAGCGGCCTGCTGTCGGCCAAATGATCTGCCAAACAACTCACGCAGCTTCGCCTTGCAAGCGTCCCAACTTGTAAGATTTTCATGCGTCCGGTACCACACGCGCGCCGTTCCTTTCAGTTAGAATATCGCGTTGGCTAACATAACCGTGGGGTCCCACCTGTTGCGGTTGCTGACGCGTTCGTACATGTCGATCCAGTCTTCGACATCCAAGCCATCTGTGCCAGAAAAGGTTCCCGGGTCTTGTGGGTGCAAAAGAATCACAGGAGCCGCTGGCTGCTGCACCGTCGGCACTTCATTGATCATCGCGGAGCAACCAAGACGGCGACCGCTTCGAAGTTCCGTGCTTGGTTGACGAAGCCAAGCACGGAACTTCGGTTCCGTGCTTGGCTTCGTTGACAGGTTGACCCAGTACTTCCACCAAAAGATGTTACGGGGACAACGTTTATTTAGGGAGTATTGCTATATCCAAGGTTTGGACAAGCAGCGGCGACCGATGCAAGGCTATCGCGCGTCACTTCGTCGCCGTCGTCTTCGTCCGACCGACAGTAGCAGCCCCTTCACTGCCTCGTGGCAATATGATAGTGAAATTTTGGCTCTTCGTGTTTTACTCATTGTGATGGTATGTGCTAAGTGCTTTTTTCGTTGTCGCCTTAAACAAGACAAGTCCACTTGTCGAAACGTTGGCTCCTGCTTTCATCTTGTTCTCATTTTGCTCAGTGTTCTTTTAGTTGTTTATAGTATTGCAGTTTATTATAATATCTAATGGTGGCTGAGAGCTGCTGAATAACTATGCTTTTGTTGCATACACAAATTAAAATCTATATGTAGCGAGCTTCCATGTTAGCTTAGAGATAGTCATTTGACTACCCAGGCAGAGGTCACAGCAGTTGCTGTGAAGGGTCTGGTTGAGTACCAGAAGGTAATTTTACCAACTCTTACCATGGTAGTCATGCACACCACCATCGTCAGTCAATTGACTACCCTAGGAAGGGTCATTGTTGCCATTGCAACGGGATTCCGTTAGCTACCAAGAGGTACCTGCATGGACCACTGAGGTAGTCGCATCAACTCTTGCCATGGCAGTCATGTACACCACCATTGCTTGTCAGTTGTCAAATGACTACCCTAGAAAGGGTCATTGTGGCCATTGCAAAGGGGTTTTGCTGACTACAAAAAGGTACTCGCATGGACCACTGAGGTAGTCGCATCAACTCCTGCTTTAGGAGTAATAGATACTCCTCAGTGCTCCTTGAGGGAGAGAGTCACCGGTACTGCAAGTGAGTCGCCGGTACTGTGATTCCAAGAGAGTCACTGTTACCACCCAAAAGGTGATCATATGTGTGACGAGCAGATACGCCTCAAAAAAAGTCGGTGGAGACTACCTTTTTTTAAGAGTGTACGCGACGGCATCATCCAGCCGTCGAAGAGTCCGTGGGCGTCCCCCGTGGTGTTACTGAAGAAGGATGGAACCCTACGTTTCTGCGTCGATTATCGTCGCCTCAACAAAATCACGAAGAAGGACGTATACCCTCTCCCACGGATTGACGACGCTTTGGATCGACTCTACAACGCAAAGTATTTTTCGTCGATGGATCTCAAAACCGGCTACTGGAAAATCGAAGTCGACGAGAGGGACCGGGAGAAGACTGCCTTTATAACACCAGACGGACTGTTCGAGTTCAAGGTCATGCCGTTTGGTCTTTGCTCGGCACCTGCGACTTTCCAACGCCTCATGGATAGAGTACTGGCAGGCTTGAAGTGGCAGACTTGTCTCGTCTACTTGGAAGACGTCGTTGTGTTTGCCTCAAGCTTCGAAGAACACCTGCGGCGCGTTGAAACAGTTCTTCAAGCAATCAAAACTTCCGGACTCACGTTGATGATGATGATATATGTTGTTTTATGGCGCAAGGGCCAGCTATGGCCAAAGAGCGCCAAGGCGTGATGGACTGAGTGAGCAATGGTATGATCAATGACAGTGGGTAGCTGTAGCTGTAGGGTGGCTGTAAAGGGGCCTAAAATCCTGCGCACTAAAGGTGCGTAAAAGACAAAATTAAAAAGATCATGACAATGACGTAATAGGGGCACAATTAATATAATATGGTATAAAAAGTTGCGAGAGATACAAGGCACTACAGCCTCACAGAGACCCTTAGAAGCAAGGGCCTGGAGGAGAGTGCATTTCAAATATGCTGTCGCAGCAGCGTCCTCCGAAAGAGGATGCCACTACGGATCTCTCGGGCGAAGAACTTGCAAAATGTCGATGTCGTTTAAAAAGGCTAAAACTGATTCGTGATGAAATACCGGGTCATTATGTAAAAACATGGCTGGGTGAAGGGGTATATTCTCTTTATAGGCTTGAACAAAGGGCTTTTTTTCAGGTTCTATTAGTGGACACTGTACTAGGATGTGAAGTACAGTAAGTGCTTCCCCACATCTAGTACAGGTCGGAGGTTCGCCTCCATACAACATGTAATTATGCGTGCCTTAAGTGTGTCCTATTCTGAGCCTACAGAATAGGACATCATTTCTTCTAGATTTCGTGGTCAATGGCCAGTTAGTTCCCTAAACGGGGCTTAATTAAATGAAGCTTGTTGCGAGTCTGGCTGTCCCACAAACGTTGCCTAAGTCTCTTGCGTAGGTATGGCTTTATATCGAGAACAGGGACGAGCATAGATGTGTTGCCAGCTTTTGCCTCGATGGATGTGGCAAGCTGGTCTGCCAGTACATTTCCCTCAATGTCTTGGTGTCCTGGCACCCAACACACCACAACATGCTGCCCAGACGCATAAATACTACATATGAATGAATAAAGCGATACTATTACTTGATTTTTGTGCCTTTTAAAAGATTTTAAGGCTTTTTCTACGCTCAGCGAGTCTGTGTAGATGATTGCTTTTGGTATTTTCGAGTTCTTGATGTGTTTAAGAGCCGACAGTATTGCATAAGCCTCTGCTGTAAAAATGCTCGTTTGGGGGTGCAGGGCGTCGGCATCTGAAAATGATGGGCCAACCCATGCATACGAGACGCCAGCATGAGACTGATGCATCGGTGTAAAATTCCGGACAGGAGTATTTATGCTGCAGTTCGAGGAAGTGCATTCGAATGTGTGTAACCGGCGCGTGCTTCGTAACATGTAAAGAAGACAAATCACAGTCGACAATCTGCCACTGCCACGGTGATACCTGTATAGTGGGTGTCATTAGACGAGGTTCAAAGAGTGGGACATCCATTTCCTCAGCCAGACTTCTCACACGCAACGAGAAGGGCTCTTTTACTGCAGGTCGGTTATGAAAAAGGTGGGAGCTGGACAAATCATTTACAGTGGAATATGAGGGATGTTCACTGTTTGCGTTCACTCTAAGGCTGAAAAAATGAAAGCTGTGTAGGTCCTCTGCAAGTGGAGTGACAACTCATTGGATTCCGCGTAAAGGCTTTCTACAGGGCTTGTCCTAAAGGCAGCTGTAGACAAGCGAATACCTAGATGGTGGACGGGGTCCAGCATCTTCAACGCGGTTGGGGTGGCTGACTGACAAAATATGGCCCCGTAGTCTAGGCGTGTTCGTATAAGGCTTTTATGCAAGTTTAACAGACACTTTCTGTCGCTACCCCATGTAGTGCGTGACAACACTTTTAAAATATTCATTGTTTTCCTGCACCTGATTTTTAGATGTTTTAGGTGTGTTATGAATGTTAGCTTTGTGTCAGGAATTATGCTTAAGAATTTATGTTCCGTTTTTACAGGTAGACTGTGTCCTTGCAGGTCAATGTCGGGGTCAGGGTACAGTCCTTTCTTTCGAGAAAAAAGGAGGCAGGTGCTCTTTTGTGGATTAAGGCAGAACCCATTCTCGTCTGCCCATTTAGCCATCCTGTTCAGACCAAGCTGAACCTGCCCCTCACAGATTGCAAGGCTGCACGATTTAAATCCAATCTGTACATCATCGACGTACGTTGAATAAAACATGTGTAAGATGCATGGACGCAAGGAATTCATTTTTATAATAGAGAGAGTGCAACTGAGCACCCCACCCTGTGGCACTCCGGTTTCCTGCACAAAATGTCGTGATAAAGCATTGCCAACTCGAACACGGAATGTGCGATTCAGCAGATACCTTTCAATCACATTTAGCATATTACCAAGTATACAAAAGTGGGAGAGGTCTCTCAGTATTCCAAACCGCCATGTGGTATCGTAGGCCTTTTCCATGTCTAGGAATACAGACAGAAAGAACTGTTTGTGAACAAAAGCTTCACGTATTTGTGCCTCAATACTTATCAAATGGTCAGTGGTGGATCGACCCTCGCGAAAACCGCACTGGTATGGGTCAAGCAGCTTGTTTGATTCTAGGAAATGTATCAGACGGCGGTTTATCATCTTCTCGAAGACTTTGCAGAGGCAGCTTGTTAGAGCTATGGGCCGGTAACTCGATACGGACGATGGATCCTTGCCCTGCTTCAGGATAGGGATCACTATGGCCTCTTACCAGGCAGAGGGTATCTCGCCGGAGGTCCATATAGAGTTATAGAGACAGAAGGGTTTTCTTTGTTTCAGAGGGCAGGTTTTTCAACATGTCATACAGTATGCGGTCAGAGCCTGGGTCAGATTCGTTGCAACAGGTGAGTGAGGCATGCAGCTCTGCTAGAGAGAAAGGTAGGTTATATGGTTCGTTCTCGGTGCTCTTTCGTTCTATTTTTTCTTTTTCTATTGCTGATTTGTATCTTGTATATGCTGGTGAATAGTGCGAACCATCTGGGGACACATGTTCAAAATGTGCACCCAGATGGTTCGTTTGGTCCTCCAGGCTGTCTCCCTGCGTGTGTACCAGGGGAGGTGGATGTGTTTGTCGTCCTCTTGCTGTATTGACCCTGTTCCAAACCTTGGCCTCATCCGTGTACGAGTTGATACTTGATAAAAATGTTTGCCAGCTGTCTCTCCTGGCTTGTCTATGTGTTCTCCTACCTTGGGACTTGATTTTCTTGAAATTGACAAGGTTTTCAGCAGTAGGATAATCACGAAGCTGCCTCCGTGCTTTGTTCAGCTGCCTACGTGCGTTCCGGCATTGTTCATTCCACCACGGAACACGGCGTTTGCTAGAAAGTCCACTTGTTTGGGGAATACATTTAGAAGCTGCATCAATTATGAAATTAGTAAAATACTCGACGGCACCGTCAATTCCGAGCGATGAAATGTCAGCCCACGAGAGCTTACTGGTAAGTGTTTGGAATTTATCCCCGTCCGCTGCATCGACCTTCCACCGGAGAGCGTGTGGTGGAGATTCGTATTGTCTTGGTGCTCTCAGCAGTATTGGGAAATGGTCGCTCCCGTAAGGGTTTTTTATAACTTCCCATTCAAGTTCAGGTAATATGGATGGAGAAGCTATGCTGAGGTCCATAGAGGAAAATGTTTTGTTTGCAAGACAATAATATGTAGGTTCTTTTTTGTTAAGCAAACACGCACCGGATGAGAAAAGAAAATCTTGAATTAGACGGACTCGCGCATCAATGCGAGAGTCGCCCCACAGACTGCTGTGTGCATTGAGATCCCCAAGAACAAGATAAGGCTCTGTCAATTCGTCTATAAAGGACTGAAATTCGTGTTTGTGTAAGCGGTAATGTGGGGATATGTATAGCGAGCAAATGGTGATAAGTTTGTTAAGGAGAACAAGTCGAACTGCCACTGCTTCAAGGGGCGTTTGCAGCTGCAAACGTTGACATGCCATGCGTTTGTGAATTACAATGGCAACACCGCCTGATGATGCGAGACCATCATCGCGATCTTTACGAAACGTAACATACTGTTGAAGAAAGTTTGTATGTGTCGATTTTAAATGAGTTTCCTGTACACACAGCACTTTTGGATTTTGTTCGTGGAGAAGTTCTTGCACATCATCGAGGTTCCTAAGAAGGCCTCTGATGTTCCATTGTATAATTTGCGTGGGCATACTGAAAGTAAATGGGTGCTGTGTGTACTAAAAAAAGGAAGTGTTGCATTAGATTACAGAGCCCTTTCCAGGCCCTGTAACGCGGGGTTTGTCTTTTCTGAAGCGGTCGAGGGAACCTCGCCGCTCCTTAGGCGCTTGGTGCGCCGTCGGGGTGCGTGTGGTGTCCATTGCCTCTTGTTAGGCGCCGGACACACGCTCTTGCGAGCGAGAAGTTTCGCGAGAAAGTCTCGCCGCGAAGGACGAGACATTTCCAACCACCAGCGCAGATGTCGATGGGGCTGCCTTTGGGCCTGAGCTGCGCCGGCTGTTGCCAGCTCCAGCAGGAGCCGGTGAGGGTGAGGCAGCCTAGACTGCACCCACCATGGGAGCTGCTGGTGGGCCTGCGGGTTCGCTACGCGTAGCGCAGGCTGCCACCGAGGGCTGTTGTGGTGCCGGCAACCCTACGGTAACCGGGCCCGTTCGCTGGTTGGGTGGAGTATACTTAGCTCCTTCCACCGTGGGGGCAGGAGCCACAAGCGACAGCTCGCTGCGCGCGGGCTGGGCAGGTGGCAGTAGCCGCTGAGACGCTGCCTCTTGACGCGCCGCTTCAGCGTATGTGGTCATGTGGAATGGTGAGCACCTTTTGCGTGCTTCCCTGAATGATATGTTTTCACTGACTTTCAGTGTTAGAATTTCTTTCTCTTTTTTCCAGCTTGGACAAGATCGGGAGTACGCTGGATGGTCACCATCGCAATTTACGCAATGAGGTGTGGCCTCGCAATTGTCTGAGGCAAGGCCTTGTACTCCACACTTGGCACAGGTGAGTCGACCACGGCAGCTCTGTGAGCCATGGCCAAATCTTTCGCATTGGTAGCATCACCTAGGATTTGGGATGTATGGTCTTACTGCTATCTTTGTGTAGCCTGTTTCAATGCTTTGTGGCAAAACGCTCAATTCAAAGGTAAGTATCAGGTGTTTCGTGGGAATTTCCTTGTTGTCCCGTCTCATAACAACGTGCTGCACATTCGTGACATTCTGCTCCTTCCCTCCTTCCAACAATTCGGTTTCAGATAGGTCGATGGGGTCTGCGTCAGATACTACCCCCCGTACTGCGTTCATGGACCGATGCGGTGAAACGGTAACAGGCTTGCTTAGTCTATTATATTGGTCTTTATTACGTAGCTCAAGCAGAAGGTCCCCGCTTACCATTTTGGTGACCTTGTAGCCAGGACCTCGCGTGTTGGTGAAGCTTTTCTCAACTAGAAATGGGGATATGGTTCTTGCTAGCTTTTCTGTTCTTTCGCTATGCACTACTTGAAATCGTGAAAAAATGTCTTTTGGTCGGGTGAACCAGTACAAAATCTCATCGGTGCGTCCCCTCTTCTGAGGGAGACGATCAAGAAGCCGAGGAAAAGCGGGTGTTCCCATAGGAGTTTGATGCACTTCGGCAACAACGGCAGCCACCCACCACGGAGTCCAACAAGGGGACGCTTCAGCACTTAACGTGCAAAGCGGCAGGCGCCAGCCGTACATTGCCGCTATAACCTTATATATAAGCCCAAGAGAGGGCACCTACACAAGGTTAAACCGAGCCGGTTATGAAAACGTGGAAGTAACAGAAGAAAATAGGAGACAGGACAGTAAAGAAAGGAGATAGGAAAGAAAAAGGGCAGAGAGGGGGATAGGAAAAGGCAACCAGCCGGTTTCCCCTGGGTGGGTCAGCCAAGGGGTGCCGCCTACGTGAAGCAGAGGCCAAAAAGGTGTGTTGCCTCTGCCGAGGGGCCGTAAAGGTCCAAACGCCCGGCTTCGGCTCAACCCCCAGGATCCCCCTTTTCTCAGACACGGCTAAGCCGCGCAAGGCTACACGCGGGAGGGTCCAACCCTCCTGTGCTCGGGTACGTGGTGGCGCAACTCACCAAACGCCTGCTTGCTCAGACGCCCCTGTGGGGTCCGGACTCACGTTGAAGCCAGAAAAGTGCCGCTTCGCATACGAGGAGCTCTTGTTTTTGGGCCACGTCATCAACAAGTCAGGAGTGCGCCCTGACCCTCAGAAAACTGCGGCCATCTCCAACTTTCCTCTGCCTGCCGACAAGAAGGCAGTGCGTAGATTTCTTGGACTGTGCGCCTATTAAAGGCACTTCATCAAGGACTTTTCACGGATCGCCGAGCCACTGACGTACCTCACGAAGGCCGACGTCGAGTTCAAGTGGGAGACGCCGCAAGTCGAAGCATTTGAAGAACTAAAGCGACGCCTGCAATCGCCGCCATTACTTGCGCATTTTAACGAAAACACCGATACCGAAGTCCACACTGACGCAAGCAGCGTAGGACTCGGCGCCGTGCTTGTGCAGAGGACTGACGGACTAGAAAGGGCTGTTACGCTAGCCGGTCGCTATCGAAGGCGGAAGCAAATTATTCCACCAAAGAAAAGGAGTGCCTCGCCATCATCTGGGCTACATCAAAGTTTCGCCCCTACCTCTATGGCAGGCCCTTCAAAGTTGTGAGCGACCCCCACGCCTTGTGTTGGCTAGCTAACTTGAAGGATCCTTCGGGTCGCCTCGCACGATGGAGTCTGAGACTTCAAGCATTCGACATCACTGTCGTTTACAAGTCCGGGTGAAAGCACTCTGACGCCGACTGCTTGTCTCGCGCCCCTGTCAAACCGCCGCCACAGGACAACCAGGATGACGACACTTCCTTAGGACCCATCAGTGCCGACGAATTCGCCGGACAACACTGAGCCGACCCGGAATTAAGGAGCCTTGTAGACTACCTGGAAGGCGAGACCGTCATTGTGCCTAAGGTGTTCAGGTGAGGATTGGCGTCGTTTTTCTTGCAAAACGATATTCTCCTAAAGTAGAACTTTTCGCCTCTCCGAGCCAACTACCTCCTCGTGGTACCCTCAGCATTGCGTCCTAGAGGTTCTGCAGGCTCTCCATGACGACCCATTGTCTGGATACCTCGGTTTTTCCACACGCTCGCGAGGATACAAGAAAAATACTACTGGCCTCGCTTCTCTGCCGTCGCCCATTACGTAAGGACATGCCGAGACTGTCAGCGACGCAAAACACCGCTGACAAGGCCAGCTGGACTTCTACAGCCGATCGAGCCACCTCACCGACCGTTCCATCAGATCGAGATGGACTTACTGGGGCCTTTTCGGACGTCGACGTCCGGGAATAAATGGATCGTCGTAGCGACGGACCCGAAAACATAAAAACAAAAGCCTTGCCCAAAGGCAATGCCGCCGAGGTAGCCCGATTCTTCGTTGAGAACACCATCCTGCGTAACGGTGCACCAGAAGTCCTCATCACCGACAGAGGCACAGCCTTTACGGCAGAACTCAAGCCATCCTGCGATACAGCCAGACTAGCCATCGCCGGACCACCGCCTACCACCCGCAGACGAATGGCCTCACCGAGCGCCTAAATAAGACCATCGCCGACATGCTGGCAATGTACTATCGGCCAAAAAAGTAAACTGACCACGGCTCCGGCGGCCGGAGCGGCTGCCTGGCCACAACGGGGCGCTGCTGTTTCGCTCCGCGCGCTTGGGTCGAGAGTGCCGTGGGCTTCTCCCTCACTCTCGCGCTGTGTCTTGTCCCGCTTGATAAAATGTCTAGTGCTTCGTCCGGTTGCTCTACTGCTGGCGGTCGCGATGAAATGGACCGTGCATAGCCGGTCCCTTTCACGTGGCGCTGTCGCGCAGTAGCCGACAGCCGCAGGGAATCAAACCCCGGCACTGTGAAAGAATGAAGACCTGCTGTCTCTTTTTCTTGCCTGTATTAACTTTACCTTTCATGCTAGTGTCTGTCGCCTACGTCCCTTGCTGCTCGAGTTTAGGCAACATCGCGCGAGGTGCCACAGCGGCGACTGACGTACGCTCTTTCACGCCTGCGGGATAAAGGCACGTTCACGTCGGCACGGTGGCTTGCTGTGCCACTGCCGGCTGATGTCTCCCAATCCATCTAGCGCAAACGCTCCCGAGATCCGCGTGACACCACCAAATGTAACTTGTATCGGCTTGCGTGGATTATCTTTCATGACTGACTAGATTTCCCGACTCCTCATCCAAATCATCTCTTCCTGGCGGTACTTTTGTGAAGAAAGCTTGATGATGGACTACGTATTGTAGCAACCAACTAAAACAGTCTTCAGAGGCGTCGCTGAGAGAAATATTAAACCCACTGCGGGAAACAATGCCGGAAAAGCAACCTCGACAGAGGAGCCTAGCTTTGCTGCAGGCGCGGCTTCAAGTTATCGCAATGGCGTAAAAGAGCGCGCGTCAGCCGCCGCTGCGGCGGCTCGCGCAATGTTGCCTAAACTCAAGCAGCAAGGGACGTAGGCGACAGACACTAGTACGAAAGGTAAGGTCAATATAGACAAAAAACTGAGCAGGGGCCGTATTCTGTAACGCTTCGGTTTTCGAAGGATTCGGTTTGCGTGCAGCGATTGGTGGCCGCCTGGGTGACGCCATCGCCTCAGGGCGCGAACGCATTTTTTGATGACGTCACGCACACGTCAATCACGCGGAAACCGAATTTGTCGTCTGCTACGAAGCGAAGCCGCGCGTGCTGCTTCGGCCTGATCCGAAGCGCGGTGTGCCGTGTTCAGAGCCTATGCGTGCCGTGCGCACGGGCGAGATCGCGGCACTCGGAGCAAAATGACGGCGTATGCGGTGCCTGTGGCGCCTGTTATAGTGCTTTTAGCGAGCCTCCGTGATAGACAGCGACAACGTCGACGTCGACAAGACGCCTTTGAGAAGACAGACGAGGGATTCCGACGACAATTCAGGTTCTCAAAAGAGACAGCGCTCCGACTGTGCGAGGAACTTGAGTGTGTATTTTGACAGCAACGCGAAGTTAGCGTACGACGTCCGACCTAGCGGCATAAATGGGTCAACCGAAGTAAACAAAATTCGTTAAGTCACTCACCGCCATTACAACTCACACACGTTTCACGATGAAAAACGTAAACCTCATCAATACCATGAACAAATTATTTTTATTTACCAAGAAGCGCTCGTAAATTGCTATATTTTTACTCGGTTTGTGACGCTCACTGCCACAAAAAGAAACCTTCGCGCCGATTGGTCTCTGTCCTTTCACTTGTTTTCATTAGGTCAACGGACCGCCCCAATGTGACGCCACCGCCAAACCGAATCCTTCGAAAACCGAAGCGTTACAGAATACGGCCCCAGGTCTTCGTTATTTCACTGTGCCGGGGTTTGATTCCGTGCAGCCGTCGGCTACTATCGGCTACTATGCGACAGCGCCATGTGTTGATTACCGGCAGTGCACGGTCCCTTTCATCGCGACCGAAGCAGCAGAGCAACCGGACGAAGCACTAGACATTTTATCAAGCGCGACAAGACACAGCGCGAGAGTGAGAGAAAAGCTTAACGTCACCCACGGCACTCTCGCCCCAAGCGCGCAAAGCTAAAACCCCTATATATATATTTATAAAAAGTAGCGCCAACCACTTCCCTCCTCCTCCGTCGTGGTCGGCGCGGCCAGCGCGATCGAGGCGCGATATCGACAGTGGCGCCGCCTACGTCGGGCCTGCCGTGGCAGACGACAGCTAACGCGCTATCAGAGGAAATCCGCGGAAATCTTCGATCGCGCCCTGCGGAGAAGTTTTTGAGGTGCGATTTTGCTTCGTCAGTCAGTAACGGGTTTTAATAATGCCGTTTTGGAAGTAGCAACGCGACGATGCGAGACGGCGCAAATACCAAGTGTGCAGCAAGCGTTTGCGCTCACCAGATGGTAAACAAAAAAAAAAAGCTTTTTGCCCTCGCCTTGTCGGTTGCGGCAACTTAAGGTGCAGCAGCATGCCATCACAAACGAAGTTCTTTGTCCCAAACACGTTTGATCCGTTTGCGCGTACAGCACTTTCGTCGCACAGGCCCGAGAATGGCAGTCGGAGCACGCTGGAAAGAAAAAAGATATATACAAAAGCGCAACGCGTGCTTCCAGGTGACACGGATTGGCCAATGGGGGAGCGGAGGAGGCTGGGGCGACAGGAAGTGGCAAGGAGGAAACGCCGGGGTGAGCGCGGTGGCGGCAATATCTAAGAATGGCGTTACTGTTTATGATAGGGGCTTTACGCGGAGCTAAAGTCCCTTGATCTTGACTTTACGCGGAGCCAGACAGCAGCGCCCCGTTGTGGCCAGGCAGCCACTCCGGCCGCCGGAACCGTGATCCCTTTACTTTTTTGGCCGATAGTACGTCGACGTCGAACACAAGACGTGGGATGCCATCCTTCCGTACGTGACCTTCGCATACAACACGGCCGTGCAAGAAACAACGCACATCGCGCCGTTCAACCTGGTCACGGAAGGAACCCGGCAACGACGCTTGACGCCATGCTACCGGACGTCACCGACGAAGAAAATCTCAACGCTGCCACCTATTTGCAGCGTGCCGAAGAAGGTCGACAGCTCGCCCGCCTGCGCATCAAGAACCAGCAGAGCACCAACAGCCGACACTACAATCTTCGACGACGCTACGTCGAGTACCAGCCCGGCGACCATGTTTGGGTCTGGACTCCGATCGCCGACGAGGACTTAGCAAGAAACTCTTACGCTGCTATTTCGGACCATATAAGATCATCGGACGTATTGGCGCACTGGACTATGAAGTCGTGCCAGACGGTATTTCGCAATCACAGCGGCGCCGCGCACGACCTTAAGTCATCCACGTGGTGCGTCTTAAGCCTTTCTACGCCCGCTGACAAACTTAGGTCCTTTGTTATTGTTTTCCCTCCTTTCTGTACGGTTTTGTTTTTCTGTGGTTTTGTTTTCGCTTTCGTGTTTGTAGCATCGGGACGATGTTTTTAAGGGGAGGGTATTGACACGTATACATGTTAACTTTCACCGGTGGCCGCTTTCCACCGGCTAACAAATGTTAAACGTTATCGCTCGGCGCAGGTCGCACCTGCATCGGAAGCTTCGAGAACGTTATGGATGCTTCTATCCGTCGTCTGTGGTCACCGACGCTCATGTAGCCGGTAATCTGATTGTATGAGCGACGCGAATTGTGTAGAACTTTCTGGACAACACGCAGGCACCAGGGAATAATCTGGAACATTTGATGACTCATGTATAAAAGCCGCCGCGTTTCGCCGCTGATCAAATTTTCGACGATCGCCGACTGTGTTCCCGCTATCGTTTACCTTCAAGTGCAACTTGCTTTTGTGGGCACAGGTTCGCCCAACAAAGTCCGTTTCGTCATTCATAGTTTTGCGACTGTTTTCTTCACCGTCACTACTACGTGACAATATTGAGCTGCAAAATGCTATAATTGCATTGCATGTCACAACTTCCTTCGAAACAAGTGAAATCAGACATTTAATCACGTGTAAGTCTGCTTATGATTGCAGCCCAAAACGACAGTACCAAGCTGACGCGATAGATTTTCAGCGTTTGTGGTATATTAGAATCTGTCTTGCCGCCAACCACACCCGCGCTGCCACTGAAATATATATATTCCCTCACTTTAAGCAACCAACGTCCGCTCCATATTAACAAACGCAGCTCCGGACTTGTAGAAGCATAGGTTACCACGTTGCTCATAGGTTACTGCGCAAAGGTTACATTGCGCAATTTGTGATGGTAACATTTAGATTGCTTGTATTTTGGGTGTTGTAACCTTTAGACCCCACAAAAATAGCGAAAACATGAAAATAAACCACTTGTAACCTTTATTTCATAAGTTACTCCCAAAAGTTACTATTTAGGTTACCGTGTTTAAAGTGTAGAAAAAAGTCACTTCATTGTGAATAAGCCATTTGTAGTTATGCATACTCGGTACCGGCAAGCGGCCCGATTTCATAATGAATTATCTTGAGCCAGTGCTATTCTACTCGCTACTCGCAAAGAACATCGAGATTTCAACGTTTAGGAGCCAGAGCCCGTTCTGTTCAATTCGTTACTGGCAAAAGGCAACGTTTCTTATTGAAGGAAATGGGTGGTTTCCTTCAACACGTTGCTACAAAAGAGTCACACTTCATTGTGAATAAATCATTGTAGTTATGCGAACTCGGTACCGGCAAAGGGCCACATTTCATATTGAATTATATAGAGTTCTAGAAATCAGGTCGAATACTATTAAATCAGCAGCCGTACATTGGAAGCGTGCGCATTCGTGAACATACAAAAACATGCACGTCGTAATGGAGGGCACACGCATGTAAACAAGCGATACCGGCCGATGAGGGGCAGCAAAAGAACAAAATCTTTTGACAAATATTGAACATTTCTAAGTGTGCTGAGCCTACTAACATTTCGCGTAACCACGCTGGGAACTCTGCTTCGGCACTCCGACAACTCCACTTTCTTCTTCTGTACCACCTACACAGAATACGAAATAAAATACGCGACGGAATCATTTTACAACAAAACGTGAAATTCTGTCACGCTATTCATGTTGCCTGCAAGCCGTCTATGCTGCACTGAAGCCTCCGTCGTGCCGGTTTGTTTACGTGTTGCATAAAGCAAGGTTGTGTGGCACAACACATTAAATATTTTCACTTGTGCCCGAAGCGTAGCGTCAAACGCTTACGGCGCAGAAATCAATTGACCAGCACAGAAAGCAGGCAGAGAGTTCTAGAATTCAGGTTTCAAACACTAATACCGCAGTCATGCATTGGAAGCGTGCGCATTCGTGAACATACAAAAGCAAGCACATCCCCACCGCGCGCCCACCATGTGAGAAGGCGATATAGAATTGGCGGTGGATTATCACCGTACTGCTGAGAGATTGCACCTGACTACACTATAGGCAGCTGCAGTAGTACTTAACTAAAAGTGGTACCACAGATAAGCATAGTATCGATACAAAATGTCGCGAACTAGGTCAGTCATGCACAAGGATAAACCGACTAAACCTCACCTAGGTTAGAAAAGCACCCAAATGAAAGCAGCGAAAAGACCCGACTTGAATGGCATTAAACTAACGAAGACCTCGCATGCCGTTAATGCGTATCTGGAACAAAGGCCACTTACCCAAGTTCATTATTCGGCCGTGAGCATCTGGACAGTGGTTGCAATAGTCGTCCGGCGAACAAACGACGACATAGAGCCGACAGTGCCAAAAAGGTTCGTTGCAGCTGCCGCGAAGCACACCCAACATGCTGCTTAGCTGCATTACCGATTTCGCGGTGCGCACACAAACCCAAAGACTTACAAATCGCAAACAAAGCAATTAAGATACGCCGCCGCAAAACAGCGTGGCTCACTCGAGTGGTTTGGACGATTCGAACTGTAATGGCACGTACAGGTGTCCACAAAATAACTCGGAACGCCAGACCGGTGGCCGCTCGTCGGCGGAGCACACCCGCGGAAAACTACAGCCTTGGTCTGCGCTTGCGCCGCATGCCTAGCAAGCAAGCCTGGCTCCCTAGTGCATCTAGATAGGCGTTGCCTTGCGTCAAGAAACTTGCGGTTTGTCCCTCTTAGCGCTGCGACAGCACATCTGGGGGGGCTCGGGGCCTGTAGGCTACAGCGTGCTCACACGCTATGCAGCGTAATCTCTAAATGCCCGCCTAATCCTTGTGGCGTATTCTAGAAGGAATCTGCATTCATTCTAAGAGATAGTCATGGTTTCAGGATAGATTGCCTGGATGGAATCCATGGGTGCTATTTTGTAGCTATGACTTTCAAAGTCACAATGCCTTTTCGCGCGACGTCACCGCTTCTGCAAATGGTGTATACGTAGCACGACGTTTTTTGAATAGTCCAATCAACAGCTTCCTCCGTTGGGCGGATCAAAGTCCTTAGATTTTCTGCTCTTTTTTTTAGAAAGCAAATATATATATATATATATATATATATATATATATATATATGTATCTAGGGACTTTAGGGCGGATGTGTCTTTCGTGGTCTCTTCTCTTTTTCCGGGGCCTGTATAGCAAATTTGTTTTGTGAGAAGACATTTAATAAAAGCGCACGTCCATCCTTTGTACAGCAAATTTGATTTGCAACCTTACAACGTGAAAGCGGCCGTTGCATAAAGAAAATCGAACGCAAGTGCTCCTATTTTTGAAGCCGTAGCCACATATTTGTCGAATGTACATCTAATCCATGCCGTTGAGCGCATGCAAAATGGCGGTCTCTGTTGGAGCCGAGCAGCTGACTGTCGCATCACCGGGCGTTTACGCTAGTCCGTAATGTTCCACAAGTGATTTCGGCCCAGGACTGTGTACTTTCGTCTGAGAAGAAATTCAGACGTGGCTTCCGGGAAACAAGAGATAGAAGAAAGAGGTGAGTAAATATTCTCGTGTAGTGCTTGCATTGTTGTGTGGTTTTCGCTGCTTGTATTGAATGACGTGTGATCCTTTCTTTTTTTAGGAAGAACCAACAAGAATTATTCATAGCAGTGCAGAACATAGTGTATCTAGAACTGTCAAGACACCGCCACGACAGAACAATAGCTTCGTCAAAGTGATCGCAGCGACGGCAACCCTTCCTCGTTCAGGCGCCTCTGCACTGACGGTTCCGCTCCGAGAAAGAAGCTGCTAGAACGGTAAATGTGAGTAGCGACGTTAAGTTTTTACATTAATGGTATAAAAAGGTAAAACAGAGTAATCAAATCGAAGTGAGGGTTTTATGCAGGCGATAAGTTTAGACAAAATGTTTGCCTTACTGTGTTGCGGTCGGGCTGAAATTCTCGTTTTTAGAAATGCTTCAATATGTCTGCGAAAGGCCCACGCGTGTCGTAGGAACAGGCCGCTATTCAGTTTCACTTTATCGAGCAGCATCCATACCTGCTTCTACTAAGTTCTCGCCACGTATGAGTGCTGCTCCGAAAAAACGAGCTGGGGGAGGAGATACAGCCCTTCTAAATGAACAGCGGTAAAGACAAGCCGCTGGCGCAGTCACTGGGCCAGCATGTGCTGACCTCTGTATTAATTGTATCGATCAGTAAACAAGCGTAGGGCTGTGATGTACATTTACAAATTTACATTTAGTACTGTGATGATCACATCTTGTACACATTTGCAGGATATAACTGGCAATATCTAGGCACTTATGTGGCTAAAATAAAAAAGTCAAGTTCAAGTAGCCATGTTATGCATTTTGATGGGCCACAAATATATTTTCGGTGTCTCAATATAGAGTGACAATAGCATTATTGCAGTAACTCCAAAGCCTGCGAATGCAGACCAATACAACAACATACCAAGGCCTTGTTGCTGAGCTTCTGTAAGTAAATTTTAATTTATTTTCTTGCAAACAGCACCATAAGGCACAGATGGCTGGCCTGCGGCAGCTGACAGAGGAAGTGCGCAGCCTGTGGGACCTACAGCAGCAGTGCCTCGAGCAGGAGCAGCGGTCTCAGGGGACGAATCAACACCTCCTGCAGCTGTTGCTGGCTGCACTTGCTCATGGTGCAAGCCAAGCCCGTCACCCATTTCAGGCCCCTCATTAAATGTAAAGAAGCATAAACAAGGAATTTTTCATCACCTTTTTTAATCGCTTTAAAAAATTCAGTGATGTAGTAATGACTATTGCTGGTTTGCAACAAACAATTGCTCATGTCACCCTTTAATGCAACCACAAATAGCATAGCAGATGCAGCATGATTTCATGCTTGAATTGATACTGCAGCAATAGGCGTGTCCACGCCATCAGGCTCACCTGCACAAGTGCCGTAAGCTTGGTGGTGCGAGCATTCTGACTATGGCATTGAAATTTCCAGGCGCCTGATTGCTGTCATGTCAATGTGCGCATGAGGCTACACCACAATTTCAGCCTGCCTAACCAAATAGTGGCGATCACTTCTTGAGAGGCGGGAGAATTCGGACCTTAATATAACATTGAAAGCAACCTATGAATACACACACACACACACACACAACAATGTGATGAGAATCCCTTGCCTATACTCCTTCATTTCATTTGTATATTTGCGACTATCAAAGTATGACATTGTCTTTTTTTTTTGTAACTCCACGACAGCATGTTCCTTTCACATGGGGTGATGTGCTTACACATCTGGCTGTGATAAATATGGTTCTGTTGGTGCGTGATAATTGATGCACCTGTACATTCTTTTCTGGTACAGTTTACATTGGGTGCTATTTCTGTGTAACTATGGTATGCACAGTAGTTCTATGAAACAATGCGTGCCGTTACTTGTGATATTTTAGATGCAAGTGCAAGGGGATGTGATATTTATACAAGCTGATGTGATATATGATGCATGTCTCTACTACTGCAGCCTGATGATTTTGACGGTTCTTTAATGTATTTGCAATTGCATGTGATGTGTGCATAAGCATGTCTTACTTTAAAAAAGGGCTGTAGGTTGAAGAATAAAGAAAGTTGCAGTTTTGTTTAAGGTTTTTATTTACATGGTCACTGCTACATTTGCAGTGTTAGCTTGCACTATAAAATATTACTGTGTAACATTTCAGTTATTGACTCTACTATTTACAAGTGAGGGCACTTGGCTGAAATCTACGTGAACACACTTCACGGCAGCCACACCGCTTGACATGTTGGATGACCAGTTGACAGCATTTTCAGGAAATATTGCGGTTGTTGCCAGAGAAAAGGGTGCAGGACCTAGGTGTGCGTGTAACAGCACACTCGATGGAGCAGAAGGTGTGATGTGCACTGTGCATTTTGGCTTTTGTGAGCTTCACTGCCCGAGTAGAAAGCGTGGAGACGAACGCTAATGTCCTTCATTACATAAGGGGAGCGGAGAACTGTCAGGGATACCAGTAAGAAAAAAAAGGCTATAAAACGAAACTGCACGCTACATCCATCGCACGCAGGGCATCTACATGACGACAGCAGCAGCAAGCAAATGTCAAACACACTTTTAGAAGCCACTTAATTTTAGTTTGCTTTCAATCTTATATGTTACCACTATATAGTCTGTTTTACTTATTATAAATGTAAGGTCTACATAACCCTCCAGTACACAACTTTTACATTTCTCTACAAATCGTTAATGCTTTGCATTACGTAGACATCAACTACAACTGAATTATGGAAAATGTTTTGTCAGGAATTTCACAGCATTAAATGCACAATGCAATTATTTCGTATCGGTTAGACCACCACATCTTGCTGATACTACAACAGCGTGTATGCACCCAGCGATGCTCACAATGCTGTTGACGTTGCAAATGCGGCCACACACTCCTCAAGTAATGCATGTGCTGCGCACGGGTTGTGTCGAACCTGCCGATTACACTGTCTCGAACAGCCCGCCCTCTCAGATTATTCAATCGAGACCCGCTGTTTCGGGGCACACCGTGTGGTATGGGGTCGCCGTTGTTATCAAGCTCGCTACTACTGCTGGTGCTGCTGTCGTCATCACTTTCATCATCGTCGTCTTTGTCGCCCTCAGATAGCCGAAGGTTGTGTGTGCAACACAGCACATGCAGCGACAATGTTGGCCGCCCGTTGTGGCTCGTAGAGGAGGGTGCGGTACCGCTGCATACAGCGGAAACGGCTCTTCAAGAGCCCAATACACCTCTCCACTACGGAACGCAAGGTGGCATGCGCTGTGTTGTACTTCTCCTCGGCTGTTTGCATAGGAGGATGGCCGGGAACCGGGGTCAGGAGTCACGCATCCAAGGGGTAGCCACTGTCACCTGCATGAAAATGGAAATGGTGCACTGAGTACTGCTCTGACGAGAGGCAAGTTGACAACTGAGGAAAGTTACAGCATCATTCAACAAAGGTAGGGTTCAGACATAGTAGACCTCACACTGTCGTGAGTTCCAACTAAGAGCACGAGTTGGGCATGTCCACCCCGACACAAACTGTTAACCAAATTACAAGCGTACTACTCGGTGCCCCCCTGAAGATGAAGAAGTCAACACTTACTGGTGCTACCAATGATAAAGTAGTAGCACTAATACGTGTTGCTTTCTTCTGCTCCTGGCAGGTATTTGGTAGCATGCTTGTAACTTGAGACTTTTAAAATTGTCAGTGCTAGCACTAATTGGTTTGATTTTTTTCTACTTAAGCAGGCACTTACTCGTGTGCATGTTATTTAGTTATAAGTTTGTGTAGGGCCGGACATGGCGTTCTATTCGCTAATGAAGCGTGATTGGGACAAAAAATGCTCTGTCTTACCGATGAGGTATACACCGGGGTTCGCGATGCGCCCCGCCTGGAACCGCCGGCGCAGCCATCTCGTCCGCCAGATGAATGAGTCGTGATCTGACCCCGGTCGCATGGAATACATGGTCAGGATCCTCATGTCCGCGTCGCAGATCTGCGGAAAATGTGAACGGATGAAGTCCGCGTTGACAAGTGCAACACAACTGTCAAAAGAATGAGCAGCAGTAGAGAACATGACGTATACATACGAACATGCAGTTTTCGGCGTAGTAGCCCTTCCGAGACATGAACGCAGTATTGCGCTCACCCTTGGGTGCGATAATGGCAATGAGGCCACCGTCCGTGCATCCGATCACGCCGGGAATAGCGCCGCGCCGAATAGCGCCGCGCCCTCCTTCACGGCTGCCTTTTCTTCGGACGTCTTCGGAAAATGGTCACACTTGTTGCGGACCCCTGCTTTTACGACAGCCTCGGCCACGCGTCACACGCACTCGCTCCCGGGCGACTGCGACACCCGTCGGATCGTCTCCTCGCTCCCTACGGACGCTTGCTCCCGGTGGCAAAGAAGCGCAGCGCGCACGACACCTTCCGCTCCACCGACAGTCCCGTCGCTCGCTCCGCTTCTAGTTCCCCCGCCAGTTCCTCGCACAACAACAGCACCGTTTCCTTCGAGAGAGGAAAATGCCGTCGAAAATGGTCATCCGGCATGTCAAACGCGTCGTGTGGCTCTTCGTGTCCGCGTCGGCGACGGCAAAGAGCCACCGCAGGGGGGCAGCCATTTTTTATGAGTTCTGAAACGACCCTACCTCCGGCGGTGCTAAAAAACTATGACTTTTGATGCGCATAATGAGTACGTCAACGTCATTCTGGCGTAGCGGATTTCCGCGGGCTCCTGACGTCGCGTGATTGACAGACAACATGGGCGCGGCCCGGCCATTTTCGACCAATGGCAGCCCGGTGATGACGTCAAAAGTCATCGGCGAAAGTAATAAAATTGCTACAAAATAGCACCCCATGAGTGTTCATAACTGAGTGGTGACCAGTGAGTTCACCATGCTCTACTTCTAATTATACCTAACGTCTTGCATATCTGAGTCAATTATTTCGTACTAAAGAAACTATAAATTCATAGCTTATCTTTGATGTGGGTGAGCGCCACGGATCGCCTATAACAGTACTGTAGTGCACTTTTCAACCGGATTATCGTGATGCGCTCTGTAGTATTTTAGTACTCGTGAAATTATATTCCAAGCCGCATTTACTACTTGGGAATAAGATCAGAACTTTGACTGTAGCACGACGGCTCATTTAACAAGGATGACTGCGTGCAGTAATAGAAGTATTCAAAATGACATCAGACGGCGTATTACAACACGCCAATTTCATGCACAGGAATTAATTTTATGCATGCGGCACTATAATAAAGGTCTCTTCAATGCTTCGCAGTCACAATGAACATAGCAAAGTGCTCTATTTATTTACGAAATGTGGCCGCTTTCCACTAGCTAACAAATGTAAAGTACTCCCTTTACAAAAGTAAAGGGAGTACACTAACATTCCATTGCATGTCTGCGTTGGTTGGCGCAAACATTCAATTTTTCGTTCAATGTCGTGATACGTTGCTGATCAAGGGGGTGTTCAGCTATGTGAGTTCAATGCGTAGGAAAAAATAAAACGTACGGTGGGGTCCCATATCGATTGAGAAGATGACTTTGACGGCGAAAGCGTTATTGTGTTGGCGTCATTCATTTGCGATAGCTTGCTTATGTTGCTTAATTAATAAAATAACCATTCATTGGTAATTAGGTTTAATTGTTTTCTTACTTGCTGTTACGAAGTCTTTAATTGATCCTAATTAGTATCTGCTGCTTTGTCGAACTCTTAATTAGTCTTAATTTTACGTGACCCGTCTTATCACGGAGTTTCGAATTAATGTTAAGTAGTCTATATTACTGTTCGCAACCCTTAATCACCTTTCATTAGTCGTAAATATTCTTAGTTACTTAGTAATTCACATTGGCACGCTTTAATAAAGGTCATATGATGTCTGTGTTTTGGTCTTGTTAATTACCCTAATTACTTTTAATAAGTATTTGGGACACATGAATTAATCTTAATTTGGTAGCTGCTTGGTGCTAAATTCCCTTTTACATGCTTTATTTAACGGTAGAGCTGTAGTATGCCGCTTCCTGATTTTTGCTACCGCAAGTGTTGTCGACGATGGTCACATTCCGCGACTAATAGCCAGTTAAGCCTTTCGCTTTAAAAGGCGTCGGTGCTCATTAACGCGAACGCACAAGCGCTTATGCTCCATCGCGTGCACGCGCGCGCACACAGCGTTTCAGAGACCGCATTCGGACAGCCCCCCTGTGACAACGCTAAAAGCACCCAACACTATTCTTTTGGAGCAAGGCAACACCTATTTAGATGCACTGCGGAGCGAGGCGAGCTGTCTAGGGAGACCGCGCATACAATTTTTAGACCTCGAGCTCAACCTGGGAGCCGAAGTGCACTGGAAGTACCACCCCCGAGCGCAGAAAGAGCTCTTGTCTTATGAGTCAGCCCACTCTAAGACAGTAAAAAGAGCGATAGCCACAGCGGCATTGCAATCGGCTGCCATAAAATCATGTGAACATGGTATACGAAGCAGCTTCCAGTTGCAGATTGAAAGGCTAAAGGAAGCGGGATTCCCACAGACAGTTTTAACTTCAGTAGTAGAATCCTTGCTCCAGAAGATAAAAGGTAAAGGAAGAAAAAACGTGCAACAACAAACCAGGAGATTAAGACCCGTGGTCATACCATACTCTCACCGTGTAGCCCACAACCTGAAGAAGGTCGCGAGTAAATTCAAAGTCCCGGTAGTTTTTTCAGCCCCTTCAAAACTTGCTAAATTGTGCGCTCGTGTCAACAACCAAGATACAAAACGCACGACCTGCGGCACCCAGCATACCGATCCACTTGTCAGTTGCAAGGAAGGGGTGGTTTATCAAATTCCACTCTCATGCCAAAAGGTTTACATTGGACAAACGGGGCGATGTTTAAATGAGCGACTAAAAGAGCATGAACGCTCACTAGAGAAAGGGACTGGATCCAATTTGGTCATCCATTGCAAAGATTGCGGGTGCAAGCCTCGCCTAAGAGAAAGCATTGTCCTGGAGAGAAGTCGAGACAGCGTTGCCCGTGAGCTGAAGGAAGCCTTCCACATTAAAAAGAAGGGCCTGGAGTGCGTCAGCGAACCGTCAAAAATATTGTATACAAGTGAACTGTCATTTTTAGAAGCCCTTGGTTAGAACTAAGAACGTTGATGCCTGCATGCGCTGGAAAAAAAAAAGTCTTAATCGTTAGCTTTCTAATGGGGTTACTGCGCTGTTTTGTGTATCGCTTAACCATTATCTTTTATGGTCTTGTGGCTCTATACACCACGTGTTTTTGTCGCATATGTCATCTTTTATTCGAGTTTCACCATCGTTTACAATCTATTTTTCGCCATTTTGCCTGGTTACCATGTGAATTTCGACAACGTGTGAGTTACGCCACCAGATATGCCTATATATAGTGTGTTTCTTTCAATAAAACATCAGTTGTTAGTAAGCGCTCGTCCGTGTCTCTTCTTGTGTCGTCTGTTTGGCGCTTTAAATAATTTAGTAGCATACGCAGACCCTGGCGCTACTTCTTCACCGGCGCGCTCCGCCGGCGAAAGGCCACAGGTTCAGCGTTCCGAGTTATTTTGTGGGAACCTGTACGCACTAGCGGCAAAACGCGCGCGCCGCGCCGCCGGCAGCAAAACGAAGCTGCGGTAGTCACGTGACCGCATAGACTCCTCTCCCCTTCTCGAACTATCCGTCAGCTCCGTCCGGGAGCCGACGCGTGCAGATGCTAGTGCGAAACGATTTTGCGGCTACCACCGGCCGCGACTACGAAACGAGCTGTTGGGCGGGTCCGCATGACACCAGTTTCCCGCGCGCCCGTAGGGAAGCGGGCCGCTCTCATTGATCTCCTTCATCCGCGGCACGCGGCCAACCGCAAAAAATCGTTCCAGGAGGGATCCCTGCCGCGGCAAGAAAAACCTGTTTCGCGGCTACTTTCGCGGCGCGCGTTTTGCCGCTAATGTGTACGTGCCATAACGGCGCTTCGCAGGCGCCTTCCTGCCTTCCAAACTTCCCGGCTTGCAAAGCAGCCGAGCACCAAGCAATCAGGAATACTCACTCTCACAGCCGTGGTGTTACTTTCACCCATGCTTTCACCCTTTCCATGCAAGATCTTTTCTGTTTTTTTGTGTGTGTTTTTTTACGCAAATGAAGCGCCGGCGTTTGTCTGCGCATGCGCCTCCAGCGCATGCATTGTTTACGTTTCGCGTCAAATAAAGACCGAGCACGTTGCACGCATATTTTGGTGTCTCTTTCTTGTAGCTGCGTATTCCGGTAGCACACACAGTAAATAAATATACGTGCACGCACTCAGTACCCCGGCCTTTCGAAAGAACAAACGAAAGATGCTGTCAAAAGAAGTTTTAGACCCTATTATCGCCAATGAAGGCTCAGAGGTTGGCGTCGCACAACCAGTGGTGCACCGACAGGGGGGGGGGGGGGGGATTCGGGGGTTGTAACGCCCCCTGAGGCCGACCTAACCCCCCTTTTCGTTTAACCCCTTTTCTATCTTTGCGCATTCGGGTACTGCAACTAAGATGTAAGACGCGCAATCGTCTGCACACTCGCAAAAAGCGCATTTTTTGACAATTTCCCGTGAAGAAATTGAAATTAGTCCTGTTTAGATGGTATTGGCAAACTGTAACCCCCCCCCCCCCCCTGGCCGAGATCCTGGGTGCGCTAATGCGCACAACGTTTAGTAAATAATATCGGCTCAGTTCCCGTAGTAACGATGAAATCCGTGCACTGCCCTTGACGGTAACACGCTTCCCGACCATGCAGCCAGCGCGCGCCGTCGTAGCAGTCGACGCGGTTCAAGATAACGCACCTCGACCGTCTGCGCCTGCGCGAGCTGCTGCCGGCACCCGACTCCAGCGCTCGCCGCATCGCGATGCAATGCGCTCCGAGATTTCCTCTCAGTGTGAAACAGACTGTACATTGTAAGAGAATCCAGGCAACTGAATGCTGCAACAGTATTAATCTAAAGGGTCCAATATGGTCTGGTGCAAACTATGCATGTACATCTCTGCTAAAGCAATTAAACCATGTCCCCAAGTTTCAATAATAGGTTCCTGTGGATGTCTGATGGATGTACTGAAAATACCAAGTGTATGGTTTTGCATATCTGTGTAATATCCGAATGTGGTTTCGGCAGCCATCGGATGTTCGACGGACTGCCAATTTTCTTGCGCATAAGCGTCCTATGGTCGTCCGTAGTAAATCCGACGGACATCCATATGTCCAAAACTGACTGACCAGTGGAAGTCCACCGGAGTTTCATTGCCCATTGGGGAGGTCTTGAAAAGTTCGAAAGCCACACAGCCCCCGGAACTGCGGCGTTTTCCTCAGGGACAAGCTGAGTGCGTCGCAGCAAGGCGACCGATGTGCGTTTCTGCGAGTCGACGCAAAAACCTTCGGTCGTACGTCTTGATGAGAAGCCGGCGGCAAAGCCGCGCTACGTGGCCTGGGATGCCGCACGAATGTCAGGCGTGATTACGAGGTTCCGGTGGTGAGGTAGGACGGGCAGTCTGGTGCACAGGTTGAGGCGACGCAAGAAAGGCGCGTACGTGTGGGCACGTAGGAGTTGGCGATGGGTATAGGCTGAGGTGTGACCACTGCTTCGGCGTAGGTGAGTGGAGGCCGAGGCGCAGCCACGGATCCCGCGTAGCTGAGCGGAGCAGTCCCCGGTATCGCGGGGGCTGCGGGTAGCACCTCACAAACTTGCTCCCGAACGACGCACTCTATCCATGGCAGCAGCGTAGATGGGGCAGCACCAAGTGTACAAGGTACCAGGGACCACTGGTGCGCAACCTCCTCGCGTGCCAACTGCTAATCTCGTTAACACGGAGTTAACAATGCCAGGAGTTGTTAAGGCCGAAAGGGTTTCTTCGGGCAAGCAGGCACGGCGAGTGGAATCATAGCTCTGACACAGTTAATTACGTCCGGTACCGTTTGCGGGTTCTTGGCGACAAGCATCTGAAATGCCTCAACATTGACACTTTTCAATATGTGTTTGATCTTGTCGGCCTCTGACAAGGATCAATTGACAGGCTTGCAAATGCCGACCACATCTTCAATGTAGCTCGTGTTGGTCTCGATACGCTGTTGAGCTCGACCTCGCAAGCGCTGTTCGGCACGTCACTTGCGAACGGCTGGACGTCCGAAGAGCTCCACGAGTTTCGTTCGGAAGGTCAGTCTCGTGGTTGCGGAACCAGTGAGTGGCGACGTCAGTCAAGTAAAACATGACATTTTCAGCTTATCTGTCTCAACCCATTTGTTGTGTTTGCTTACCCGGTCGTATGATTAAAGCCAATCGTGGTCGTCGGCTCCACTGAAGAAAGCAGGGTCACGTTGCCGAATGGTGACGGAACAGACCACAGTCGGGGGCTGGAAAGCAGCCTACTACTCTTCGTCCAGTGGCCATCACAGACACAGGAAGCAAGGTACGGCTGCGGAGATCCAGGGTTGTACGGAACTAGCACATTCCACCAAGCATAATGGGTCGTTTGGAATCGGTACTCCTTTTATAAAACACAGTCGCAGCATTTGAACCGACAACGGCAGGAAACAGCAGGAGCCTCGAGCTTCTCCATCGTCCTCTTGCTTGAGCAGCGCACTCTGCTTCTCCAAATAGCGATAATATTCTTCATTACAATAGCAAAATTGATGGGACTCGAACCCACGACTACTGGTGGGACCCGATCCGACGACCGTTGGTGGGAGTCGAACCCTGGACCACTGGCAGGATTCTAACCCACGACCTTTGGTGGGAAAAAACAATAAGAAGTAACAACGGATTATAATGAAAATGTGAAGTAATGTAATTTTTGTCTCTTGGGCGCGCAGGCATGCGTCCTCTTTAGCGTCTACTAACGTGATTGACTTTTTCTGCGATCCTAGCCCCGAAAGAGCATCACATCGATGCCACTGTCATCGCCCTAGGCGCTATACTACCGCATCTAAAATCTGTATATGTATCACCACTTGTCGGTGGGTAATCCGTACATGTGGCCAATAAACATTGCTGGAAGTTATTCTTCTTCTTACGGGGTTTTTACGTGCCAAAACCATTTCTGATTATGAGGCATGCCGTAGTGGAGGGCTCCGGATAAATTTTGACCACCTTGGGATCCTTAACATGCACTACAACACAAGCACACTCAGCACCGCGTTTGTTTCCTCTGTTGTTGCATTCACGCTGCCTCCATTTCTGCCGCAGGAGCTTCCCTTAACTATCCTATAATTACGAGTGAGACGCAAATAAAGATATGTCATCTTGCTAAAACTGTGTGCCCACCACACTGTTACGTCTTTCAATGGCGCCGATGTGATGCGTGAGAAGAGACTATAGGCCAATGTTTCCTAACTTTTCGAATACAGGACCCTCCCTCCATTACAAGCCTCCTGAAAATTACCTTTTTTTTTCAATGATGCAGCTACATTTACATTTTAGTTTAATTAAAAGACATTAACCACAACAGAGAGAGCAACCAAAATACTTAATAATGCATTTTGACAAGGATTCATTTATTCATGTATTTTAATGAGCAGGAGGTATTTTCTTTTTTATACAGTAAAGGTTGGTTAATTCGACACTGGTGGTATCGCAAAATATTGTCGAATTATCGATTGTCGAAATATCGAATGAACAACACAAACGCGAAATTTTCCCCAGCATGGCGTACCTTTATTTGCCCAAGAAGTCTGTAATCTCCGCCTGTTTTTTCGGGCGAATTTGAGCGGCGACAATTGCTCTAATAGCTGTCAGATGCTCCGTGGCACACGACCCATGCGAAACACGCAAAAACGACAATACACGCTCGAGGGCTCACGCACGACGATGGGCTGGGCCTCTAGAGTATCCACTAACTCTTTGCCATGCAGGTGTTTACCAAGGCAATCATCCTGACGCCTATTCGTGCTCCGGGCGTCACCGCTCCTTCGTGCATGCCAGTTGCGTGCGCATCATGGACCCACGCAAACGATGACACTGTGTCTGCTATCGTCCCCCCAACAGTAATCCTGACTTCCCCCGCGATCTCAATAACACCTTGAACCATTTACCAAAACATTTCCCGAACGCTTGCATCTTGCTTTATGGAGATTTCAATTACCCACATGTGAATTGGTCAAATTATTCTAGCACAATTGCGAGTATGACAGGATCTAGAGAATTCTTAGATATTTGCCTTACTTTTAACCTCTCTCAGATGATAACCGAGCCAACACGTGAAGCTGATGGCACTGCTAACATCCTAGACCCCATACTAACCACTCATCCTGAAGGCATGTCCTCCATTAGCTACGCGAAATAAGTGATCACAAAGTAATTCATGCTGTTTTCTCTTTTTCACCTATAGCACGTCATCCGGATCAGCAAACAATCCGCCGGTACGAAAAAAGGAATTATACCACGATAAACAACGAACTAGTCGCATTCTATCAATCATTTGAATTAGGTTTGGAAAATCGCTCGATACAAGAAAATTAGTTACTCTTCCAAAATAAAATGACTAACCTCGTTGCGCAGTTTATACCTACTTATCATACTTCGCTCTAATCGCAACAGACCATGGTTCACGAACGCACTAAAAATGCTGGAAAACTAAAAGAAACGTCTATTTCACTCCGCTAAACGGAAGCCAAGCTCTAGCTCCAGAGAAAAATACTACGTATCTGAACGCGCCTACTTGAGAAGCACTCATTTTTTCATTCAGACCTAGCCCGCATGCTCAGCACTAACCCCCAAAACATTTTGGCAGGTAATGAATCCCCAGTCATTCCTTGGTGTCAGAATTTCAAAAGATGGTGAAATCTTGACTGTGCCAAACTGTTTAATAGTGCGTTTTCATCTGTTTTCACTACCGAACCACACGTGCCTCTTCCTGCTTTCCCTGTTGCTGTCACGTCTCCAATGTCGGATATTATTTTTCCACCAGATACAATATTGACGCGAAGTAAGCTGCCCACTACAGGCACCGATCGTGATAAGTCAGCTGCCCACTACAGGCACAAGATCGCCAGAGAGAAGACGACGAAGGGCGCAGGTGTGCGCGCGTTCTCTTGAGTGTCGGCCATCATAAAAGAAGGCTGTTCTCTTTCGGCAAGCTCGTTATAATTATCTTCGTGACATTTTACTGGTGGAGGTGCGGGGTATATGATACCATTGCCGGAGACGCAGCGTACCCCTGACTCATCCCCAGTGAGTAGTCCGGGAGAGATTACTCCTGTGCACGTACGCACCAGCCGCCGTCTTCAAGGGCTCCAACCTGAGCATGGTCTGTTGCCCGATCGTATCCGGACGATGAACCTGAGCCCACAGCCTCCTGCTGCTGCGGCTGTTTCGCCGGCGCAGATCATCTTCAACCAGCCACAGACGCCGATTGCGTTCCACGGAGATGCTACTGAAGACGTGGAAGATAGGCTAGACCATTTCGAGCGGGTCGCCGAATGCAACGGATGGAACGAAGACCGCAAGTTGCGCAACGTGTACTTCGCGCTCCAAGACTCCGCGAGGACGTGGTTCCATAACCATGAAACGTCATTGACTTCGTGGCACGAATTCCGACAGCAGCTGGTCGCCACATACTCCAACATGGACAGGAAGGAGCGAGCGGAGCTGGCAATACAGGCAAGATTCCAAGCCCCGAACGAGAGCGTCACCACGTATACTGAAGACATGGCTCGGCTGTTCAGACGTGCGGATGCCTCAATGGCCGAAGACAAGAAGGTGCGACATTTGATGCGAGGTGTGAAGCAAGAGATTTTTGCTGGACTTATTCGGAATCCACCCACAACACTTGCAGACTTCCTTGCTGAAGCGACAGCAATGGAAAGGGCCCTTCGACAGCGTGCCAGACAATACAACCGCAACGTGATGGAACTTGCACACAGCCCCTCTAGCATGACCTCGGAAAACAACCTCGAGGACTTACGCGAATTGATCAGGGCTGTGGTAAGAGAAGAGCTCCACAAAATGCAGCTAACCGACGCGCCGACAGCCCGAATTTCTGTGGCGGAGATAGTGCGCGACGAGATTAGGCAAGCCGTCCAAGCTCCTGAACGCTACGAGGTACCACAACAGCGGGAGCCAGTCCGAATGACTTATGCGGACGCCGTACGACGACCGTCGCTGTACGGCCCCTCAAACGTCATGCGCCCCTCCGAACACACTGAAGTAGTGTTCAGGCGTCGCAGTCCATCGTCCATCGAGGAGTCGAGGCCCCGAAAAAGCGACGTTTGGCGGGCTCCTGACCTCAGGCCCCTATGTTTTCATTGCGGAGAGGCTGGCCACGTCTACAGGATGTGCCCCTATCGACGAGTACCGGGTCTCCGCGGGTTCCCCCCAGGTGCACCTCGTCCACGACCTGGTCAGCGCCCGATGGAGATAGAGAACTTCATCGCGAGTCGTGACAGTTCATTCGAGCAGCGAAGGCACGAGCCCCGTTCTGCATCGCCTGCTCGATACCGATCGCCAAGTCCCTCATTTCATCGAGACGCTCGTAGGCGTCGTTCACCCAGCCCTGCAAACCCGGAAAACTGAGTCCAGCGACCTCCGGAGGTGAGGCCGCTGACGCCGAGCGCTTCGAATATCCTCCATCACGACGACAACGACGACAAAGCACCGACGTTCAGTCACACTCTAGTGGCCAAAGGCAAGTGGTAACGTCAGACATACTGGTTACCATAGACGACGAAGAAGTTACTGCTTTAATTGACACTGATGCGGACAGCTCGATTATGAGCAGAGAGATTGCGTCAAAGTTAAAGAAAGTTTTTACGCAGTGGACTGGGTCGCATGTCCGTACTGCTGGAGGGCATCTATTAATTCCCGTGGGCAGATGCACCGCTCGGGTAAATATTTGTGGATTTACGTACGTCGGGGTCTTCATTATTCTGCCCAGCTGCTCGAGGGACTTGATACTCGGCATGGACTTTCTACAGGCGAATGGAGCCATAATTAACCTGGAAAAATCGAGCGTGACGTTCTCTACGGCAAAAGCTATAGCAAGCGACGCTGGCGACGAGAATCCCACCGAAAACTGCCTTGCGCATCGTCGAAGACAGCATAACGGTACCGCCAAGAAGCAGCCTACTGACCCTGGTAACGTGCGACGCATTCGACGGCTATGAGGGCATCGCCGAGGCAAACATTCCGTTAATGCTTGAGCGGAACATCTGCATTGCACGGGGCCTCGTTCAGCTTCAGCACAGACGCTCATTAGTCCTGCTGACAAACTTCAGCAACGAATACCAGCACTTACCGCAAGGCACAGCTGTCGCCTACCCGGGCTTATCGGAACGAAAGAAACAGCAGCTACTGGACCTTATCAACGACTTCTCTGGCTGTTTCTCTACCGAGTCTAAAGTACGGCGCACCTCCGTTACGAAGCATCGCATTCCTACGGACGAGTCAGCACGCCCCGTTCGTCAGCATCCTTACCGCGTTGCGCCTACGGAAAGGGAGGTGATAAAGCGCCAGGTTCAAGAAATGTTAGATGATGACGTGATTCAGCCGTCCATAAGTCCATGGGCGTCCCCCGTCGTTTTAGTCAAAAAGAAGGACAACACACTACGCTTCTGCGTAGACTACAGACGGCTTAACAGTGTCACCAAACGCGACGTTTATCCTCTGCCACGGATCGATGACCCTCTGGACCGTCTACGCCACGCCCAATTTTTCACCTCGTTGGATCTCAAGTCTGGGTACTGGCAGATCGAAGTAGATGAGCGTGACCGCGAAAAAACGGCATTTGTGACTCCTGATTGATTATATGAATTTAAAGTCCTCCCATTCGGCCTGTGTTCCGCACCTGCCACATTTCAGCGGATGATGGACACTGTTCTCTCTGGACTGAAATGGCAGACGTGCTTAGTCTACTTAGACGACGTTGTGGTGTTTTCCAGAACGTTTGATGAACATCTCGAACGACTCAAGAATGTACTCCTCGCAATCAGCAAAGCAAATCTGACTATCAAGCCTGAGAAATGTCATTTTGGCTTTCAGGAGCTAAAGTTTCTCGGACACGTAGTCAGCCCCCGCGGTGTTCGGCCAGACCCCGAGAAGCTAGCTGCCGTCGCTGAGTTCCCGCGTCCAACAGACAAGAAGGCAGTTCAGCGATTCTTAGGTCTCTGCGCCTACTACCGTCGTTTTGTCGAGGGGTTTTCAAGGATCGCCGAACCATTAACGAGACTCACACGCCAAGATGTACCCTTCGAGTGGACGGAAGAACAACAGGAAGCCTTTACAGAATTGCGGAAGCGACTGCAAACAGCCCCCGTACTCGCGCATTTCAACGACAAGGCTGACACAGAAATCCACACAGACGCCAGCAACGTGGGGCTCGGTGCTATACTCGTTCAGTGGCAAGACGGCGCCGAACGAGTACTAGCCTACGCGAGCCGCAGCCTCACAAAGGCAGAGGTCAACTATTCCACGACTGAAAAGGAGTGTCTAGCTGTCGTTTGGGCCATCGGCAAGTTCCGACCCTACCTTTACGGCCGCCCTTTTCGCGTAATAAGTGACCACCACTCACTGTGTTGGCTTGCGAGTCTTAGGGACCCTTCAGGCCGCCTCGCTCGTTGGAGCCTCCGCCTTCAGGAGTACGACGTCACAGTGGTATATCGATCCGGACAGAAGCACGGCGACGCTGACTGCCTCTCACGTGCACCTATACCTCGGAAGCCCTGTGACATAGAGCAAGATTTTCCGTTTCTCGGTGTAGTGGACACTGTCGAGATGGCTGACCTCCAACGTGCAGACAGTACATTGCTTCCCCTCATTAGATACCTTCAGGGAGCCGACGTTGTTGTCCCACGACCGATGTCACGCGGTCTGACTTCTTACTGCCTCCGGAACGACGTGCTCTACAAAAAGAACTCCGAAAACAGCCAAGAAACGTTCCTTCTTGTCGTCCCGGTTTCGCTGCGCGAAGAAGTACTGCAGGCGTGTCATGACAACCCGTGTGCCGGACACTTAGGCTTCGCCAGGACGTTAGCGCGCATACGTCAAAAGTATTACTGGCCACAACTATTCTCGTCCGTTCAGCGCTACGTGAGAAGCTGCCGTCATTGTCAACGGCGCAAGGTTCCACCTTTGAAACCTGCTGGTCTTCTGCAACCCCTGGACCCTCCTCCAGCACCGTTTCAACAGGTGGGAATGGACCTCCTCGGTCCGTTCCCTACGTCGTCCACAGGAAACAAATGGATAGTCGTCGCAACGGACTACCTAACGAGGTACGCAGAAACCAAAGCTGTGCCCCGCGGAACTGCTACAGAAGTCGCGATGTTTTTTGTCCATGAAATCGTACTACGTCATGGGGCCCCTTCAATCTTAATAACCGATCGAGGAACTGCGTTTACTGCTGACTTAATGCAAGAGATCGTCACGCTGACCCACACCAATCATCGGAAAACCACGGCCTATCACCCACAAACTAATGGACTAACCGAGCGCCTCAACAGAACTATGGCCGATATGATCTCCATGTACGTTGACGTAGAGCACAAGTCATGCGACCAAATTTTACCATACGTGACATTTGCATACAATACGGCTGTGCAGGAAACCACCCGATTCACACCATTTGAACTGGTTTATGGGCGCTGCGTAACAACACCTTTAGACGCCATGCTCCCGGTAGACAACGGAACAACAAGAAGTGACAACGCTGACGACATCATCCAGAAAGCCGAAGAAGCTCGACAGCTTGCTCGCAACCGCATCCGCAACCAGCAGAGTACCGACGCCCGCCGTTACAACAGTGGCCGAAGGCACATCCAGTACGAACCCGGCGACTATGTTTGGGTGTGGACACCCGTCCGTCATCAGGGGCTGTCAGAAAAATTACTGCGCCGATACTTTGGCCCGTACAAGATCGTCAGGCGACTCAGCGACGTGAACTACGAGGTCGTCCCTCAGAGTACCAATATGAGCTCGAGCCGACGGCGAGCACGAGCCGAGATTGTGCACGTAGTACGTATGAAGCCGTACTACGCCCGCGAAGAAGTGCCCCTCTGATCAACTCTCTCCCACGCTCTCTGTCGCCCTTTACCTTCTCCAACCGGCGACCGGGACGGTCGCTTTTCACGTGGGGAGTAATGACGCGAAGTAAGCTGCCCACTACAGGCACCGATCGTGATAAGTCAGCTGCCCACTACAGGCACAAGATCGACAGAGAGAAGACGACGAAGGGCGCAGGTGTGCGCGCGTTCTCTTGAGTGTCGGCCATCATAAAAGAAGGCTGTTCTCTTTCGGCAAGCTCGTTATAATTATCTTCGTGACAATATCCGTACTCAACGATAATCATAAATTATCCTCATCAGCCGGTGTTGACGATATCAAATCAAAGCTTTTAAAAAACACGAAGCGTATCTCTACCATGTATCTAACCCTGCTGCATTCCCAATCACTATCATCAGGCACGCTCCCAAACGAGTGGAAAAAGAGCAAGGTCGTTCCAGTGTACAAATAAGGTAACCGTAATTCACCCTTAAATTATCGTCCTATATCCATAACTTGTGTCCCTTGCAAAATAATGGAACACGTCATATACTCACACGTAATGAATTTCCTAGACAAGACAGTAATAACCTTTTCCATCCGTTGCAGCATGGCTTTCGAAAGGTCTGCCGTGTGACACTCAATTAGCTACATTTCTTCATGACCTACACTCAGACAGACAGACAAGAAACTTTATTTTGTCCTAAGGGACTACTTTATCGTAGTCGCGGGCCGCACCTGCACCGGGGGCGGAAGACCATGATCTTCAGCCCTTTCGCAGGCCCTTTGGACAGCCCGAAGCTGGACTTGAAGGTCGTCGCTCTTCACGGCTTCTTCCCAGTCGTCTTGCCTGTTTGAAAGGCGAGTGGTGCAATGCTGAACACTGCCACAGCATGTGATTAAAGGTGGACCTTTCCTCCCCGCAGTCGGGGCAGCGGGGATCCACACCCGGTGCGTAGTGGCTCAGCCTGGATCGAGACGGAAATAAGCCCGTCTGCAGCATTCTCAACACCGAGACCTGGGGTCTGCCGAGCTTCGGGTGAGGAGCCGGTCCCAGCTGGTAGTGAGCCGCGATGTCGTGGAAAGTAAGCAGCGTGTCCGTGGTCCGGTCGATCCCCTGCGAAACCGGGCCCATCAGACCGGCGCGGTAGACGAGACCTCGCGCCTGGTCGTGGGCCAGCTTATTGGGGTTGATCGAGCCGGGAGAGACGTTCCGGCCCATGTGAGCTGGGAACCAAGTGATGACGTGACGGACCGTGCCTGGCTTGCGGGTCCTAAGCACTGCCGCAGCCTAGGCCGAGACCGAGCCGGCGAGAAAGGCCATCGCCGCCGACCTGGAGTCCGTGAAGATCTGGGTGCGCCCAGGATCGCACAGAGCCAGCGCCACTGCGACTTGCTCTGCGACGGACGCCGTCGAGTGTTGGATGGAGGCTGCATTCAGGATTTTGCCCTGGGGATCAACCACCGTGGCCGCATACGAGTTTGATCTGGGATACTGCGCCGCGTCGACAAAGGACGCGAGCTCTAGGTTCTGCAGGGCAGTCTTGGTGAGTGCTCGGGCCCTGGCTGCGCGCCTGGCCTCGTTGTGTTGTGGGTGAACGTTCCTCGGGAATGTGGAGACTCGAAAGGCGTCACTTTCTTCCTCGTGGAGGGGGACGGCGCACGACTCCGCGGCCATGGCGGTGAGGCCCGCCATCTCGAGTATTTTCAAATCTCGGTGCTAACACTGTGACCGATATCATTTTTCTTGACTTTGCAAAGGCGTTTGATAAAGTAGCTCATCAACGCTTGTTATTAAAACTTTCTCACTTGAACTTCCAATGTCCTAACATGGATAAAATAATTTCTATAGTAACCGATCACAGTCCGTCAGTGTTAACAATACTACCTCAGAATTTCTTCCCGTAACATCAGGTGTCCCCCAAGGTTCAGATTTAGATCCCCTCCTGTTCCTAGTATATACATTAACGATCTTCCATTGCATGTTTCCTCTCAGATTCGTATGTTTGCTGATGATTGCGTTGTCTATCGAACTATCACAAACAGTAATGGCTGCATTTATCTGCGAAATGACCTGAACAACAGCCTGGTGTGATCAAATACTAATAAATGTAAATCTATGTCACTTTCCCGCAGCCGTAATCGGTATGACTTCACCTACACAATTAATGATACCCCAATCGACACTGTAAACTTAATTAAGTACCTAAGCATTACGATCATGCATGATTTAAACTGGTGCTCGCATGTAACTAACATCATATCATCTGCTAACAAAACCTTGGGATTTCTGAAACGCAACCTCCGCAATTAACAGGTAAAATTACTAGCATATAAAACACTGGTTAGGCCGAAACCTGAATACGCGTCAACCATATGGCATCCTCACCAGATTTAACTCAGCAACGCATTAGAATCCGTACAGAATCGCGCCGTAAGATATACTCGTCATATGATACCAGCGTTTCACTATTAAAAGTAGATTCTGGTTTGGACACGCTAGTGCACCGTCCCCGTATCGCGAGCTTGTAAATTATTCCATAAATCCTGTCCCAGTTCGCTTCGGCACGCACCTTACATTTTAGCACTCTGCGCACAGGCCACCCACTAAATGTTGCTCGCCCTAGTGCACTCACTGTCATCATTTTTTCATCGCACAGCTGAAGACTGGAAAGGCCTTCCCCACTGAAGTAAGCGAGACACCGGCTGATAGACCAAGAATCAGCCTGTATTCTCCGCTGAGCCACTAATATATATAGGGCCGGTGTGACGTCACCCGCTGCAACAGATAACCGCTTACGCGGTGACACACTGGGAGACCAACAGCAGACGGCATTATCACTGCTCACCGGCTGGCATTATCACGTTACCACATCTCGTCCCTCCCTAAATGAAGGTATCATTTCACTTGCGAAAGTCCTCGTGTTGAAAACGGTCTGGTGGCTTCCGCACCCTCGTGCTACGACGAGGTGCTCGCACTCTTAGGCGAACTGGGCACCGTAGTGGGAGATGAAGTCACTTCGGGGTGTGCGGGAGCCTCTAGAGTCGTTGGGGGTTCCACTGCTGCATGGTCGTTCGATTCACTTTCTGACGGACGTGGAACCGGTTGCGAAAGGGCTGCGGTCTCGTGGTCCGTGTCCGAAGGCACCGGAGGTGTGGAAGGTGCTGGCTCCGCTGGACCGATTCGTTGTTCAGGTCTCTCCACGTCGTACGCTCTCGTAGATGTGTCGGCATGTGAAGGCCGCTGGTGATCGGCATGTACAAACCGCAACTGGTTGTGCACTTTCACCACATACGTCACCGCACTGACCACTTGAGTCACCACTGCCTCTTTCCACGACACATGTTCGCCGCGCACAGTTTTCACGTAGACTCGGTCACCAACACGAAACACACGTTCAGCACCGCGCCTCTTATCACACTTTTCTTTCACACGCTCTTGCTGATCCCGCATAGCATGACCAAAATCAGGTTTCAATATCGAAAGCTTCGTGCGCGGTTGCCTTTTCAAAAACAACTGTACCGGCGATTGCCCTGTGACACTGCTGGGAGTGTTTCGATACGCGCAAAGAAATTTGTCAATCCGTTCTTGGAATGAACTGCGACTATCCGACTCGTTCTCTTCCAGAACTTGTTTTAGCAATGCTCGCTTGATAGTCTGCACCATGCGTTCTGCCACACCATTCGATGCGGCGTGATACGGTGGAATGCGAACGTGTTTCACACCATTAGCCGACAAGAAGTCCGCAAATTCGGCGGACGTGAACTGCGGTCCGTTATCGCTCCCCAACGTTTCCGGGAGTCCGTAAGCGGCGAATGCGCCCCCAATTTTTTCAATTGCCTTAGAGGCAGTCGTGGAAGTCATAGGCCACGCTTCCCCCCATTTCGAGTACGCGTCGACTAAGACCAGAAACACACTCGCATCCTTTACAGCAAAATCCACGTGCACTCGCGACCCACAATTTGCCGGGTACGTCCACGGGTGCAAAGGTACCGTTTCGGCGGCGGGCTGAACTGCCTGACAAATCTTACATCATTGAACATACCGTTCGATACCCTGGTCCATTCCTGGCCACCACACAAAACTTCGAGCAAGCATTTTCATGCAGCTGGCCCCTGGGTGCTCTTCGTGTAACAAGTTTAGCACTTGATCGCGCAGGAAATCGGGAATAATGACTCTCGAACCCCATGTGACACAACGTTGTTCAAGCGACAGTTCCCACCGTCTGACGTAGTAAGGCTTCAAATCCTCTGCGCATTCGCTCGGCCAGCCATTCATTGTAAATTCGGCCACGCGGGACAAGACTAGGTTCCTTTTTGAGGCCTTCGCTATTGCTTCTGCGGTTAACTGAATGTATTCAAAAACTGCCAAACATTCGGATGGCTCTTCCATGCTGCAATCTGCAAGGGGAAGTCTCGACAGAGCATCCGCCACCTCTACGTTTTTTCCGCGTCGATATTTCAGCTGATACTTGTAAGCTGCAAGCGTCATCGCCCATCGTTGCATGCGGGCCGCGGCTATACTAGGCACTGGTTTATCTTGCCCAAGAATGCCTAAGAGCGGTTGGTGGTCTGTGTACAGAGCGAACGTCCTTCCGTACAAGTAGCGGTGAAATTTCTTCAACCTGAAAATCAAGGCAAGGGCCTCGCGTTCACACTGCGCATAGTTTTTTTTCTGCTGGTGTCATCGATCGCGACGCATATGCGATCGGACGCTCGCCTTCCGCGGTCTCATGAAAGATAACCGCCCCGAGCCCGTACGATGACACCTCACACAACATACCGATCGGCTTTTCTACATCGTAGAAAGTTAAGACGCGGGTGCTTGTGAGCAGCCTCTTCGTCGCGACGAAAGCGTCGCTGTGTTCCTTCTTCCAAGACCACTTTTCCTCCTTTCTTAGGATCCTGTAAAGTGGCTCTGCGATAGTTGAGACGTTGTTCAGGAATTTTGCATAAAAATTTAACATTCCCAAATACGCCTTTAGTTCCGTCTTTGTGGTAGGCTCAGGTGCCTGCAAGATTGCATTTTTCTTTGTTTGGTCGGGTAGATTCCCTCTGCGTTTACCTTGTCACCCAAGTACGTCAAGGCATCTTGGAAAAAACGGCACTTGCCTTCATTTAACGTGATGTTGTAATCACGGAACCGTGCCAAGACACGCTCGAGTGTCTTTTGGCAAACAGGCCGAGTCCGAACCCGCCACGATGACATCGTCTATGTAACATCCGACGTTTGGTATGCCCCTTAATACTGTATCCATTAGGGACTGAAAAATTGCAGGCGCACTGGCCACCCCGTATGGAAGGCGTAACTCAAAAAGACCCAAGCTCGTGTTGATTGTCAACAGTGGTCTGGATTCCGGACTGAGAGGCACTTGTTGATATGCGGATGATAAATCCAGAACGCAAAACACCTTGCCATGTGCAATGCTTGAGTACAAATCTTCTGGTCTCGGCAGTGGATAATGATCGGTTTTTAACACCGGGTTGATGGTTATTTTGTAGTCCCCGCAAATTCTGTAAGTACCATCGCTTTTCCGAATAGTCACGATAGGTGTTGCCCAATCACTGCGAGGAACTTGCTTTAATGTGCCCCTTTTCTACCATGCTCATTAGCTGTTTTTCTGTGGGCTCTCGTATTGCAAAAGGGACAGGTCTTGCGCGGCAAAACACTGGTGTGCAGCCAGTCTGCAGAATAATTTTTGCTCAAAACCTCGTATTCGCCCAGTTCACTCGAGAAAACGCAGTGAAATTTCTCTTTAAACGCCTGCACTCTGCCTTCACAGCTTATGTTACCTATTTCTCGCCAGTCTAGTTTGAGACGTTCAAGCCAATTGCGACCCAATAGCACAGGAAGTCGTCTGCCTTCGTCTTTCACTACGACAACTGGAAAGGTCACTCGCAGGTTATTGTGTTTGACCACTACTTCGCACTGTCCCTTAAGCTGCCGCCGCTCCCCCGTATACGTACGTAATGATACGTGGGACGGGGTGCACCTTACGTGTGGAAAAGTCGCCTCGTACACACTTTCTGGAACTATCGTCACGGCTGCGCCTGTGTCAATCTGCATCTGCAGTGGTCTGCCTTCTACCTCCACGCTGACCTCGTAACAGGACTGTGCCATATTGACGAAATGATATACTTCCTGCTCTGTTTCTTCCTCCGCACATTCGACCGCATTAGTTCGTTTGTTCCGCCTAGGCTCATTTCGACACATTTTCTGCAAATGTCCCTATTTTGTCGCATCTGCGGCACCTAAACTCTTTGTACCAGCACTTATTTGAGGAATGGTTCTTGCCACATCGCTCGCATTTACTGTTCGGGCGCGACTGACTAGAGGTGCCGTAGCCTTCCTTTTGCTGTCTTTGCTGATTCTTCACAGCATTCATATTGCTATCCCCAACCTTCATTAAGGCGGAGTCACGGGCTGCTAACTCTTGCTAACTCAAGCAATTTTGCATGCATTCTCGAACGTCAAATTTGACTCGGCGAATAACGCACACTGGCTGTCCTCATTTCTTACCCCCGCCACCAGCCTGTCCCTCAAGGCGTCATTCAAAAACTCGCCAAAATCGCATTTTCTGGCCAGGTGCTTCAGCTCTACAATAAAGTCTTCGACACTTTCTTGTTCGTGTTGAACACGCCTGTTGAATTTGCACCGTTCAGCTATAACTGAACTCGAAGGACTGTAATGACCTTTAAGCAGCTGTTTCACCTCGGCAAATGTTTTGTCAGCAGGCGTGTCCGGCACGACCAAACTTTTGAGCACTTCATACGTTTCTGCAGCAATTGCAGTTAGGAACACCGGTAAAACTTCTTCCTGTTTTACATCATTTGCACTAATGAAAAGCTCAAAGCGTTCGAGGTATGACTCAAAGTTCTGAGTTCTTGGGTCAAACCCACTTGCCCAAGTGCGACATTTTGCAGAGGCGAAGGCACTCAACAAGTCCTCGTTTCACGAGCGTGGCTTACTCAGTTGCACAATGGTGGCGTAGGGGCGTTTCTTGCAGGTCCGTCGAAGAACCCCGATGTTGGCGGGAATGCTTGCGTAATCCGAGAGTAGGTGCAGCATTTCGTCTGTCGCTCCAGCCGTACGCACTACCTGACTGAGCCTGTAGCAACCGTTCCTAGGCTACGCGGGCCGCCGACCCGCCTCGTCGCCACATGAAGTAACCGAGACACCGGTTGATAGACCAAGAATCAGCCTGTATTATCCGCTGAGCAACTAATATATATAGGGCCGGTGTGACGTCACCCGCCGCAACAGATAACCGCTTACGCGGTAACACACTGGGAGACCAACAGCAGATGGCATTATCACTGCTCGCCGGCTGGCATTATCACGTTACCACACCCACCACGTCGCTGCCATCATCACCTCATCTGCCTTCATGGAAGAAGTAACAAGTGTTCTTTCTGTAAAATAACATAGTGAACAACCTTCTGTATTATTTTTGTACACCCACCATGTAATACCCCGAAAAGGGTCTTTAGGGTAATGAAATGAAATGAAGACGAGACTTGCTGAAGATAGGCATATCTAGATAAGCATAGGCGTGACTGCTGCTGCTGCGCATCTGTTGCCTGTACTTGTTTTAGTTGTTCTATCTTTGTTATAGCATTTCCACAAACCGCATTATTGTCTTCCTTCTTTCTTAGTGGCAATGTCGAAGGAGCTTGTTGAACTTTTTGAGGAACTGAAACGAGAAATTAAACAAGAGCTCCGTGAACTACGCGAAAGTCTCGAAAGAGACGTAAGAGAGGACATACGCGAGATAAAGAAGCCTAGTCTTCATAAATGAGAGCTATGAAGAGGTGAAAACTTCCGTCAGCCGTGTTGAATTGGAGAACAGGGAGTTCAGAACATCCGTGGAAAAACTGGAGAAGGAACGAAACGCTTTAAGGGCGGAAGTGAAAAAGCACGAAGTGAGACTTCTGCAAAACTAACAACATATGCGATGTTGCAACGTGGAAGTGAAGGGTGTGCCGATGAAGCAGAATGAGGATGTCATGGAGACCATAAATAAGATAGCTAAAGCCATCAAGATGCCACTCGCAAGTGGTGACATCGAGGTTTGTCATCGAGTTCGAACTACGGGAAATACAGATGCCACGAATATAGCGATGCAGTTTGCCTGTAGATCAGTCCGTGACTCCTTTCTTGACAAAGCTCGAAAGCAGAGGATAACGTCAGATGACATTCAACTTGAACCGAACACCCCAATCTTCATCAATGAGCACTTGACTCCTACAATGAAAAAACTATTCGGAGCATGGAAATGCAAAAAAGAGAGAATGCAAGTGGAAATATGCATGGACTCGGAATGGCAAAATATTTGTGCGCGAAACAGGACACCTCAGCGGTCATTCTGATCACCCACTCTGACGATTTGCACAAAATTACGTAGTGGTACATATAGGCATCTGAAGTACGTTTTTGGTAACATGGGTTATGAACCACATGAGATTAAGCATTTGGTGGCACCCAAAAAATCTGCTTTGTCTTTTTTCCATTTAAACATTAGATCCCTAACAACCAAAGAAGATGAATTAGCAACTCTACTGGATGTTTTCGGAGTGTCACAGCAATAATGCTGACTGCAACGTGGTATACACCGGCATCGAACGTGGCTATCAAAGCTTCTATCAAAACCGCAAAGATAAAAGAAGAGGAGGCATTGCCCTTCCGCTCAGGGAAACAATATCTTGTGAAATGGTCGCGGAATATACGGCAACAGCCGTTAATTACGAAGTGCTCACTCTGCGAAGCTCGGGGAGATAAGAGGGACGCCAGTGATAGTGGATGGAAATAACACTGGCTCCTGCAAAAACCCACATTTCCTCTGGGAAATCACCCCGCGGTCAACGTTCAACTATTGCATCGCCTTCCTAAGATCACCAGGATCATAAGGACACTGAGTTCGAAATTGTAAGTCCGATATTTATTTCTTTACGGCCACTTCAAATTTCGATGTGGTGCAAGGCCGCTAAGCCTACGACAGACATCGGCAGCATCCGCCTCGTAAATGGACGCAGCGCAGCAGGAGGTGCTCGCCGCAGACGCCCACCAGCTGTCGTCCGGTAGCTCCCAGGAGGACACAATGGACTTGCACGAGGTACAGGACGTCCCTATTCCCGAAGAGGACGATAAGAACATCTAGAGTCCGTGGATCGAAGTTACCCGCCGGGCGAACCGCCGCTCGCCACCGCCACCACGCCATTCAACTCTGGCGCTAGACCAAACGCTACCCAAGCCGGCTCTCCGCCGAGGCCCAGGGCCACGTCAGCCTAGACAGCCACCGCTCCCGATGGAGGATTACAAGGTGGGAATCCGTCCCCGGAACGGGCTTCCCCTTACTAAAATCAACCCCATGCATTTGACTACCGCCATCGCCCGTGAGGCCGGAATTCCCAACAGCCCCTCACCCTTCCAACTACGCATCGACGAAGAACAAAACGTCATCGTGGTGAGCACTCCATCTCCTGCCATGGAGAAAGCTCTGGAAACGCTACAGAAAATCACCGTTGGAGGAAACACGTACGAGGTCGCAGTCTACCCAATCGCGCCGGACAACTCCTGCAAGGGAGTAATCTACAATATCGGAATGGACTGCTCCGTCGAGGAGGTCAGGGCGGTCGTCGAGGCACCGGGCTACGAAGTCCTCACCATACGCCGCCTGGGCAGCTCCTCCGCCCTAGCAATCACCTTCAAGGGAAAAAAGGTACCGTTTTATATCTACGTACACCGAGTGCTCACCAGATGCTACCTGTATAAACGCACGGTAGCGTACTGTACAACCTGTCACCAGACCGGCCACCGCGCAGACGTTTGCCCGAACCACCCGACAACTCCGAGGTGCAAGGACTGTGGTGTGACACTCTCCGGGAAGCTGCACGAGTGCCACCCGCAATGCGGACTGTGTGGCGGGGCTCATGCCACGGCCATCAAGCCGTGCCTGAAACGGTTTCTTCCACCAGTGTACCAGGCAAAGCCTGCTGCCCAAATGTCACCGCCGCCGCCCCGGCGCTCCAGGACCCCTTCGCCGGGTCTGCGGGGTGGGCGAGGGCACTCCAGGTCCAGTTCGAGGCCAAGCAGGGACCTCACCCGGCAATCCTGCAGGGACAGGAGCGGCTCCGGGCAAAGGTCCAATTCGAGGCGGAGGTCCACTTCTCGACAACGGGTCCCCAGCACACAGAGACGACAGGGAGGTAGCACCTCGCAGCAGTCAACTTCACAGGTAAGCTGGGCTGGGGTAGTATCTCCCAAAGCTCAGGATACACTATCACAAACAGTCGCCAGACTGGCGGAAGAGAATGCGCTGCTCAAAAGAGAGCTAGCTTCCCTTCGCATGGCACACGTGACTACTAAGCATGACTAAGCGCAGCGGGGGCGGGGGCCAAACAAACCCCCGCCCCCGCTGCGCTTTCACCCCCACCCGAGAAACGTCCCCGTCCCAACGACACACCCACTACGCCATCGCAACCATCCGACGCCCCAGTTAAAACTCTCCTGCCTGCACATTCTCAACCGGCCGCCCTCCCCACACAGTACGCCACGAAGGGCGAGGCAGAAGAAATCAAGGCTATTCTAGCAGCCCAAAGTCAACAAATGCACCAACGCCCTTACAAAAAATTCTAGTAACTTTCAATTAAATTTTTTTAAACAAATGTTACTAAAACCTACGAACGGTCTATTGAAAGTTCTCAAATCGTTTTAAACTTCCTAAGTACTTCATACCAACATCCTGTCGACTATTGGCCACCGATATTCAATTAAAATTTCATTTACAAACTTTCTTGAAACGATGAATGAACATCCTTCAAACATTAAAAGCAGGGCATTTTTTACGTCTTAGAAACATCCTAGCAACTTTTTTCCTACTTTTTGCCGTTCGCCCTAGAAACATCCTTGTAACTTTTTTCCAACTTTCTGTTGCTTGACCTAGAAACATCCTAGTAACTTTTTTTCCTACTTTTGCTGTTCACCCTAGAAACATCCTTGTAACGTTCTTTCAACTTTCTGTTGCTTGCTCTAGAAACATTCTTGTAGCTTTTTTCTAACTTTCTGTTGCTCGCCCTAGAAACATCCTGGTGACATTTATCGACTTTTTCCAGCATTTTTAAAAATTGTCTGGTAGTGCTCTGATGCAACCTTGAACGTATAAAAGTATGTACCTGTTAGCGAAACACACCAATCTTTTCAAACACTGGTGTTTATTTTCCAACCCTTTCATACATGCCCTAAGAAGCCACAAGCAAGCAGTGACAATAATGTGGTCTGGATATCTCCCGTGTTCTTGATATCCCTCTTGCTGCAAGCCTAAAGGAGGAAAAATGCAATAATAGTTAGCCTTATGAATTGTATCTGGTCAAGATAGCATGATGCAGTCATCCACAAGAATTTGACTTCGAATGACCCACAATCAAAATGAAGATTTCAACTGACTGCCTTGCCACACATACTTAGAATGGCATTCACACCTCTGGGGTGCAAAGCTTCTTTTTGGGCGACATCCTTGTGGGTATTGGAACGCCACCCAAAAAGTGACTGAAGCATTGCTGAAGCAAAACTGCTGCACATAATATGCATGTGTTACATGTAGGAATCGTACACTTGTATAAAGTAGCTGTAAATCAGTTGCAGTAAAGATACTCAAAGTTTTTATAATGGCTTCAGCGAGATATGCCGAACTCAATAAATGCGATGACATGCGTAATTTGCCTAAACTATGTCTTTAGGTGGCAGAAAACATTTTTATAGACCCTCAGTGCACATTATTCACAGTTTCAAAACACAATTTGCTAAAACCACAACAAATTATTATATTAAAAAGTGACTATTTCAATATTTCCACCAAGTGCAGGGCAGCTTGAGCATGAAGCAAGCTTCCTTGTGACATCTCAGTAAATCCGAGGTAGTGAGCATGTGGTACCACAAACCCCAGATGCACACATGTTCTGGGCAGTAGTCAGCACTGTTACCATGTCACTGGAAGCTTGTGTATTAGGCAGCTGACAAGTAATATGAAAGAAAAGGTAAAAAGGATTGTTTGCATTTCAGATAAGTGACAGCAAGGAACAAGCTTTATCCAATGTCAACTGGAGAAGGGCAGAGACACGCTGAAAAAAATGCCAATGTAAAGGCGAACGCTCAGTGTTCAGCTGCACTGTCGTGGCTTGCTACTGCCCGCAGAAAAAAAAGTGCCAATGTAACGGCGAACACTCAGCATTCAGCTGCACTGTCGTGGTGGCTTGCAACTACTGCGCTGTGCGGATTGTTGTGATTTAGCAGTTTGCGTTACCACCTCAAATTTCTGTAAAGTACAAAGGAGACCAGCTTCCTGCTTGAAGCCAACCTGCACTTCGGGTGCATATTGAACTTGTCACATTAAAAGGTTATTGGTTAGTTATATGCTTGAGGAATTACCTTCTCATACTGTGGCTAGGGATTCAGCAGCTACCTAATAAAGACGAAAATCTTGCTGTTTGTATGCTAATTTTAGGAGATGAAGTACGGCACGCAATACATAACTGTGAGCGATTAGAGGGAACAATATAGGCGCACAGGCAATAGTGTGAGAAGTGAGCTTCACAATACTCCATAATAAATATGACAAAAAGATACACATCTCGAGACCTCATGCTTCTGAACGATTATCTTAAAAAGGCAAACTGACTAGATTAATATACAGTCTGTACAGAGTTTATCATGCAGTTACTCAAGTCATGGTTATATTTAGCTTAGAGGAGGCTAGTTAAAGGTAAGTTCATTAAACTGAGGGCCCCCCAGATGACCAAAAGTGATATGCAAGTGATTTGCCACTAGAAATCTTGAAAATGGCACACATTAAAATGATTGCATATTACAGAAACATATCCTACAACACACAATGCAATCACAGTTTTGTATGCACCTTGGTAAAAGCACGCAGATCAGGTGCTTTATAGTGGTGCTCTCCAGCTTGCAGCAGTGCTGCAGGTTCCTGTGGGATGCCTCCAGAATCCGCATAGCCTTCAACTGCAAGAAATGAATAATTTATTGCAATGTGAATCTAGAAACCTGTCATATCAGTGTAATACTGAGTTGCAAAGAGCCTCACACTAGAAGCTACATTAATGCGCGTCTCGTACGAATCTTTCTATTATATCTCAGGAGGTTACACAGTTATGTTGTAACAAGTGAGATTCCATGCGGGAATGCAGCAAACATAAGACTACCTGAAAAATCACCGAAACTCAAATATGTAATAAAGCAAAAGAGCATTGGATTACGAAAAAAATATTGAGCACATGAAAAGTCTTTTGAACCCTAGGCCGTGTTTGTTTAGCGATGATATTCCTTCTTGCTCTTCGTCGACGCGCCGCCCGTGTTATGAACTGGAATAGCCGGCCGTTCACGGTGGGTGGTAAGAGTGACGTAAGATAGAGAGCAAAGTAGCGCCACGAAATCGCAGCCCTTACTTTATTACTACAAGGCACAGTCATTACCTATGACTGGAAGAGCTGGCATACTGTTCTTTAGATGAATATGTATATATAGTAAAAGCCAGCATCTGATTGGGATGACTCGATTAAAAAGAAACCTCGTCATTGCAATATCTGCGTATATCTGCCTTGCAATATAGAACACGACAGGTTCTATAGTTCAATATAGAATACAGACAGGTTCTCGCGATGCGGGCTTTGAAAGTGAACTGTATACAAAAAAAGTCTTCATACAAGCTAATATGTGTGCAAGCGTCAAACATAGCTATCCTGTGCCAACGCGTGAAGCCCATGACACATCGACGTATACACACCTGCAGTGTACTCGCGGAAATGCTTAAATACGGAATAATTTTCTGCTCGGAAACTACCCAACAAACAGTAACTTGCAGTGTTTCCATAATTGTGTTCCCATTCAGTCAGAGCTGTTGCGTTTGCGCACCGCTTATCAGCCGGCGCCCAAGTCTGGCTCATCTGTTCCGGACGATAATCTGTTTCGCGCATGTGCGCTGATATGTTTTTACTCGCCCTTTGATCACGGCGTTCCTTTATAAAGGACTGCGGATCACGCCGTTGGCGCTTCTTTTTGTACACCTTCTTTCGACAAGCATGCCCCATTAAAAGTACGTTCTTCCTTCTCCCGGCTTGGAACCCAACTCGGCCAAACGTAACAGAGCAATCAGACGGGGTAGCATACTTCACAGGAAAATGCAAGTACGCAATAACATCAACAGAAGCTTTCGTAAAATTGCTTACTATATGTGCACCAGAAACATGGACAACTTACGCTCAGAATGCGCTCTGCTCTTGTTACACAAAGCTCATTACATGAACCATAAGCTACAACAACGCGCACAAGCGCCAAACTTGCTTACCTTTCAAGACTTAGTCAACAAATGCTCTTTCGTCTCACGGGTACCGTGGCACCAACTCTCTTTCGGGCGCAAACACTGTAGAGCTGCCGATGAACTACAGCACCACGAATGCACAACCTACAACAAATTCTTCCATACACTGAGATGAAGCCCCAGTACCAGGCTTTTCACGAGAGAGCGCAGGCAGGCGGGAACAAAGGCAGCTTGGACGGGCGCAGTAAGACACTGTTGACACTGGCGTATATATTGCACGAAACCCACGGCGAACACACGTCATTTCACGAGTCCAGAGGTTGTGCGATGGTTAATGCACACTATAAGAAGCACATTTTGCCTAGGCACTTCTAATATAAAATTCAACTACCACCTCACTGCAACGAGCACTCGCGCACAGCCAACGTGGTCCATGCACTTATAGTGCCTAGAATATACTGGCTAGTGTGCCGACCGCGGCCTTCCGGGTGGCACCATTTGCAATGAATGTCGGCGGCTGCCGCTAGGAGCGCCGTAATGCGGGTGTGTAACACACGAGTAACTTCGTGGTGTCAATTCAACAGCAAGTAATACCCATAGTGAAGCAATATAAGTACCTCGGCGTACACATAAACGAAGGGAAGAATTACTCAAGCAACCACCAAGATAATCTGAAAATAAAGGGGAAGCGGAATGCAGCAATAATGAAACACAGAGCACTATGGGGCCACATTAAGTATGAGGTGGTGCGTGGAATCTGGAAAGGAGTAATGGTGCCAGCGCTAACATTTGCAAATGCCATTATATGCTTAAAATCGGATATATTGGCGGGTTTGGAAGTTAACCAAAGATCAGTAGGCCGGTTGGCTTTGGGAGCACACGGTAATACGACAAATGAGGCAGTGCATGGAGACATGGGTTGGGCCTCTTTTGAAGTCAGAGAAGCACAAAGCAAAATTAGTTTTGAAGCAAGGCTCAGGAACATGGATGAAAATAAATGGGCGGCTAAAGTGCACAAGTATCTCTACATGAAAAGCGTGGACACAGAATGGAGGAAGAGGTCAAGGAAGTTGGCAACCAAGTACAGGATAATCGAAACTGTAAATAGACAACCAGGGGTCATCAGAAAGAAAGTGAGAGAAATAGAGACCGTGAAATGGATTCAAAGAATGAAAATAAAAAGGACAATGGAGATTTACAAGAATGAGAAGAAAGAAATTAGAAGGGAAAATTTGTACGATAACACAAAGGGCAGTGCCTTGCTATTTGAGGCTCGAGCCGGTTGCCTAAGGACGAAAACATATCGGAACAAATATTCGGAACTAGATGAGACATGTGTATGCTGCAGTAAAGATCTAGAGACCACTCAGCACATCCTAATGGAATGCGACGGGATCCACCCAGCGAGAACCGTAGGTAACGTGCAACTCCCAGAAGCGCTTGGGTTTAAAGTGGAAGGAAACATAAACAGATCAGCCGTAGAGATCAGCAAGAGACGATTAGAGTACTGGTGGAAAAAAAAGCAGGGAAAAGATGGATACGACCTGATCTCTTAAGATCAGTAGGCCGGTTGGCTTTGGGAGCACACGGAATTTTTGAAAAATAAAAATAACGAGAGGGATACAAAAATGATGGATAAAGAACATGTGTAGTATACCTGATTAAATCAAGCAGGCTAGGTGACTATTTGTCGCCACCCCGTTTCAAAGGGGATGCCAATAAATCATCATCATCATCATCGTGCCGCGGCGCCACCCGCTCTTCATAGACCGCCTTGTTTTCACATAGGGGCTGCTGCGCTTTTTGTATTTATAAAGCCGTATGAGCAGTAAATTTCTCATGTAAAAAGGTGATTTCTAATATAGGGTTTCTTTTGACTATAAGAAGGCTTATTTACTGCTTCCGGCCTGCGTTTGAGCTTACGTACGAGCTAGCTGTTTCGATTCTCGAACCTCCGATGGTTCAATTTAGGAAAAGGAAGAACTACATTCGTTTTCTAAGACAGTCCAGCTCACTGCAACGTAGGATTTTTAAAGTATACTTATTCGGCGACGTTTTACTAATAGAGAATAAGAATGCCTAATTTACATGGACCTGTGAAACTGACTATATATAGGATGTTTCTTTTTTCTTTAGACAATGCAAAATTTTTATTTTTAAAAAGTAATGAACGAAGCGAACCTGGTGTTTTCACCGACGAGTTCATAAGCGAGGCGGACATTGCCGCTAATAACGTGAGCTTCAAAAGACTAACTAGCAAAAATTTATTGATTACATTTTTTATTCGCGGGCCTTGTGGGGACCGTTGTCTAAACGGCAAAATAGGAGGCAGTTACATTTCCCTCCACACGCATCTTTTAAAGACCTGGAGAATCGCACCTAATTCGAGACATTCAAGAAGTGTGCGGCGAAGTTCGAATGACAGCATACCGCGGCAAATTCTAACTCGACACACAGCCGCACATGCTTGCCAGGCAAATCAAATATGTGACGCTTCAGTAACTGCCGCGACTACAGCCGAGACGTTCGGTTAGCTACTTTCTCGCGCTTGTCGTCACGGTATTTCGGACGACAGCGCGCGGTCGCCTTTTCTGCGCTCCAGCGTATTGGCTGAATTGACCGTCGAAGTTCGATCATAAATATCTCGATTTAAATGCGACTTTCAAGGTAAAAAACATAAGGTGCGTTAAAATGTGAATGCCTTCATATTCGCCAGCTCAACAACTGTATAAAAAAGGTAATTAATAATTTTTTGTTAATTCGTCTGCTGAACCTCGCGTTGTTAGCGGCAATGTATTTCCGCCTCGCCTCGGAACTCATCTGCAAGACAACGCCATGTTGGTTGCTCTTATATAGCCTCTTTTTAAAAATCTGGATTGTCTATAAAAACCCCCCTGTATATGACTTCTCTGTGATGATGCTCGTATATGTGCATCGCGTGTTCATCATTATACGTTTGACAAACTCACCATTGTATCGCATGCCGTGATGCGACTTACGTCGTGCAGCAAGAGCTGCTCTTTCAGGGCAAAATATTAACTTTTGCTTCACTTGCCAGAATTTCCCTGTATGGAATTACTCCTATTGATTGTTTGTTTGTCCCATACTTTCCGGCACTTTTTTTGCGATAGTGTGTGGACACTCCAGGCGAATTTCCACCGTCGCCGTGATGTTCCGTATATAAAATCCAAGTGCGATATAATATTGCGGCCGCACGCTGTATTATGTAGGTACGAGCGAAAGCTTGCCAGGGTGAGCCGAGAAGGATGGTTGCTTGATTAGTATATGAGAGCTATTTGGTACATGCAGAAAACACGTACAATGTTCCCCGTATATTGTACGTGTTTTCATAAGATCTAACAAACATTCTTCAGTGAGAACCATGCATGTCTGCCTTTTTGAAGCAGGCTTTAGTTAAACTGCTTCAACGATAAACAAGCTGGAGCTGTTAATTAATTAATTGATCAAGAATTATACGTACCTCGTCACAAGTTGTGCGACCTGTTTGTCTTCTGTCATCATCATAGCATTCAGAACACTACCATTTTCTTTAAATAAAGGTCGAAAGTAAATTACTTTAAGTTATTCATTTCACCTTCTCAATAGGCATAAGCTAATGATTTCACTGGCCAAGATAGAACATTCATCCACACGACTGGAATGTAGATCGAGATTTCATTTATTTATCTTAAAGACCCCACGAGGTCGCGTATTGCATGCAGTACAGATGGCGACTTTCGCTGGTGGTTTGGAGCCGTTGTGCACCATCATTTTGCAATCCATCAGCGCTCGCGGCTTTGAAACTACGGCGTTGGACGCACTCTTCTGATACAGAAGCTTTGCGGTGGACACCAGATCCTTCGAAGTTCTCCGATTCGGCGCTCTCAACGGCTGATCAAAACAATTAAGGAGGCCACCGACTGGGTGCACCTGTGCCACGTGCACGTACTTTGATGGAAGTTCTTTCGCACATACATATATGTATACGTATATATTTTGTCTCGTTAATTTTCTGCTTTGAGATACAAGGTTTGTAGGATACTTATGGAATATCGTACTTATCGCATCGATTTCACACGCGATTTATTGCGGCGAAGATCGTTGAAAACGCTGTTCACGATAATAGAGAATGTGCGTTTGATGAACCAGCTTTTTAAATAGTTTTCACACACCACAGCAGTTTGCGTCAGCGTTTTGTCGTTTTTTTTTATCCTTCGTTTCCATTCTGTGAGCCGTGTGCCATCAGATGGTGCAGTGAACAAGAATACGAGCCATTTGCTCGAGCAGTAACTACTCCAGCACAACCACGCAGAGCTTCACTGTCGCTGTGGTTTCAGCATTCTTTCACCGCCGTCACATAGTTCTCCTACTCACAGACACGGGAGCAGAGCAACCACAAACTCACTCGAAGCTTTTCTGACGCAAGAACAAACACGCAACATCGTAATGACGCTCAAAACGCAAACACAGAAATCGGCGCAACCACTGCGAAACTGCTCTAGCCAAGCAGACGACACGCGCAGTCGGCACATGATGATGATGATGATGATTTATTGGCATCCCCTTTGAAACGGGGCGGCGACAAATAGTCACCTAGCCTGCTTGATTTAATCAGGTATACTATACATGTTCTTTATCTTGCATTTTTGTATACCTATTATTATTTTTCTTTTTCAAAAATTTACCTTGTACCGCTGCCTATGATTTTAAGAGATCAGGTCGCATCCATCTTTTCCCTACTTTTTTTCCACCAGTACTCTAATCGTCTCTTGCTGATCTCTACGGCTGATCTGTTTATGTTTCCTTCCACTTTAAACCCAAGCGCTTCTGGGAGTTGCACGTTACCTACGGTTCTCGCTGGGTGGATCCCGTCGCATTCCATTAGGATGTGCTGAGTGGTCTCTGGATCTTTACTGCAGCATACACATGTCTCATCTAATTCCGAATATTTGTTCCGATATGTTTTCGTCCTTAGGCAACCGGCTCGAGCCTCAAATAGCAAGGCACTGCCCTTTGTGTTATCGTACAGATTTTCCCTTCTAATTTCTTTCTTCTCATTCTTGTAAATCTCCATTGTCCTTTTCGTTTCCATTCTTTGCATCCAATTCACGGTCTCTATTTCTCTCACTTTCTTTCTGATGACCCCTGGTTGTCTATTTACAGTTTCGATTATCCTGTACTTGGTTGCCAACTTCCTTGACCTCTTCCTCCATTCTGTGTCCACGCTTTTCATGTAGAGATACTTGTGCACTTTAGCCGCCCATTTATTTTCATCCATGTTCCTGAGCCTTTCTTCAAAACTAATTTTGCTTTGTGCTTCTCTGACTTCAAAAGAGGCCCAACCCATGTCTCCATGCACTGCCTCATTTGTCGTATTACCGTGTGCTCCCAAAGCCAACCGGCCTACTGATCTTTGGTTAACTTCCAAACCCGCCAATATATCCGATTTTAAGCATATAATGGCATTTGCGAATGTTAGCGCTGGCACCATTACTCCTTTCCAGATTCCACGCACCACCTCATACTTATTGTGGCCCCACAGTGCTCTGTGTTTCATTAATGCTGCATTCCGCTTCCCCTTTATTTTCAGATTATCTTGGTGGTTGATTGAGTAATTCTTTCCTTCGTTTATGTGTACGCCGAGGTACTTATATTGCTTCACTATGGGTATTACTTGCTGTTGAATTGACACCACGAAGTTACTCGTGTGCTCATTAAAGATCATAATCCCTGATTTCTCTGTGCTAAACTTAAGGCCTAGATTTGTCGCTGCGTTCCCACAGATATTCGCAAGTATCTGTAAATCTTTTTTATTGTCCGCTAGTAGCACAATGTCGTCTGCGTACATCAGTCCAGGGATCTTCTGTTGCACCATTTGTCCATTACGCATGTAGGATAAATCAAAACCTAATTCGCTGTTTTCCAGTCGTCTTTCTATGCCCTTGACGTAAAGCGTGAACAACAATGGTGACAGAGGGCATCCTTGCTTCAATCCTTGGTGAATTCCCACCATTTCATTTCCTTTTCGGCCTTCCCATGCCACTTGTACTTGGTTGTCTCGATATATCTCCCTCAGCAGCTCCACGAAATCGTCATCTATGCCTTCGTATTGAAGAATATCCCACAACAATTCCCTGTCTACGTTGTCATAAGCTCCTTTAATATCTAGAAATGCTATCCATAAAGGTCTTTTCTGAGCTACTGAAATCTCTATGCACTGAGTTAGTACAAACATATTGTCTTCTAAGCGTCTGCCTGGCCTGAACCCATTCTGTAGTTCCCCCAATACACCGTTTTCCTCCACCCACTTCGACAGTTCTAATTTTATGGCTTGCATTGCCATTCTATATATCACCGACGTTACTGTAACTGGCCTGTACGAGCTCGTCTTATCCTTATCTCCTTTGCCTTTGTAGATAAGATTCATCTTGCTTTCACGCCATCCAACGGGAATATTCTTTGTTCTAATCACTTGCTCTATGGCATTAGTCAGCAGTGCCTTGCTTTTTGGACCGAGGTTTTTGATTAGCTGTATTGGGATTTCATCGGGTCCTGCTGCCGTGTTGTTAGGGACATTTTCTGCTGCCTTTTTCCAATAAAAGCTTTCTATGCTGAATTTTGATCTCTCAGGCCTCTCTGTTGTTGCTGACCCACCTACCCGACTGCGACCTCTGCCGGCCACCGTGGGCATTCATTGCAGATGGTGCCACGCTCCTCCATTGAAAAGAGCGGGTGGTCGGCACACTAGCCAGTATATTCTAGGCACTATAATGCACTACAGCAACTTGGATTGAATTGGATAAATTGGCAGCAAAACACTGCAGCAGCGCCACACTGCGGTTAACAAAAAGGAACCTGCCTCCCTGATTCGCATCGCTTCAGGAGCATAGCCTTCGAGATTCGCATTTGTCACTCAAGGGAAGTCGTAGCTGAAGCATGAGCCAATCCACCCGCCGCCCGTTCGGCTCCGTCTGCTTGAAATGACGGACGGTCTACGGGCTAATATGACACCTACAGAGCAGATATCCGTGGTCACCGCCCATATACACGTTAATTATGGCGTCAAGTGTAGTGTTTTCGAGAATATGTGCCCTCATCTTGAATTGATGAGACGATATTTCCTCTTAGCGTCAGGAATAAAGGTAACAAAACGTGGCGATGGCTGGCGTGCTACAGCAGCAGAAGCTTCGGCTGAAGTGCAACAGGCGTACTGCTTGCACGCAAGCGCAAACAAACAGATACGGCCATGCCAGGTACACAACTGACTACTCAGTAAACTGACAATCGTAAATTATTCACTTCTGTGCCCAAGCAAGCATTTACGGAATCCTTGCTGCCGTACGAATCCCGCCAATATATCAACACAACAATCACCCGCAGTTTTGAAAAGAAAAGGCTCTTTTAACAGTGACCGCAGGTACTGCATTTGCGAAAGTTTTGTGTATAGTTTGCATAAAATCGTAAAGGAAAGGTTTCTTAAGAAGCCGAATTCCGAAAAAAGGTAAGCGTCGTGAAAACAAATAAATGGCCTCACGACATGTCAGAAAATCCAGGCATTGTATAGTTCCTGCTGGTGCTACTATAATACGTGGAGTAGTGGTAGCGTCTCTGCCTCACACGCAGAAGTCCCGGGTTCGAGTACCAGTCAGTGTACAACTACCTTTTTTTTTTTGAAGTAGGAAAACGTTATATACAATTTCACTGGGGCAGGCTAAGATATTTTACCTTAGCTACTGATAATTATATATGCACGCGTAATAACAAAAATTATTCTGTCTCCTCGCTTTCTCTTAAACTGCAGGAAGCAATTATCAGTATGACACTTTGTTTATTCGTACTAATTATTGTATAACCGATATTGCATGTTATGCTTCTTTATTGCAGTGTTAAATGAGCAAATGAATGAAACAAATACAATTGTTATAATTTTCTTTACACAAAAGTAAAGACAGAGCCTACCAACTTTCCTTAAACTTTCTTTAAACTTTCTTCAAACGAACTTGCTTCAAGCGAAAACAAGAACGGAGCCTATCAACTTTCTTTAATGGTGCTTTAAACAAGCTTTCTTCAAACGAAAATAAAAACAGAGCCTACTAACTTTTTTTAAGCTTTCTTTGAACAAACTTCGTACAAACAAAAGTTAAAACACAGCCTACCAACTTTTTTAAAACTTTCTTTAAAGAAACTTTCTTTCAACCGAAGTCAAAACAGAGCCTACCAACTTTCTTTGAAAAACTTCCTACAAACGAAAGTTAAAACAGAGCCTAACAATTTTCTTTAAACTTTCTTTAAACAAGCTTTCTTCAAACCGAAGTAAAGACAGATCCTGCCAACTTTTTTGTAAGATGTGTTAATAGAAAGTAAAAGTACATAGAGTGTTACTAAAGTTGATAGAAAGTTGGTAAGAGTTCTAAAGAAAGTAAGGAAGTATTTTTGTATGGGACAACACCAACAGGCCCAGCAACAAATACAACAGCTCATTGCAGCCCAACAAGCCCAGAACCAGCAGGTTAACGATACACTACAGCAAATAGCTTCCCACCTGATGAGACTGGAGGAGCGCGTGACTGCCCTTGAAGTGGCCAAGGCCAAGAGAGGCGCTGAGACGGTAAATGCTCACCTCGCCACAGGTCAAACCGCGCATAACCAAGATGGATCAGCCTAATTCGTCCAGAGCTCGTGGGAAGAATATCACAATGTGGCAATGGAACTGTCGCGGATACAAAAACAAGCAAGGCACGCTCATACAGTACTTAGCGTCTTCGGATCAGCCCCTCCCCTACGTGATTGCACTGCAAGAAACGAATACCGTAGCTAAACTTCCTGGATACAAAGTGTACAGCAACGATCGAGGTAGACAACAGCCTCCACACCTTAGTGAGCAAAAAGGTAGTGGTGATCCACCACCCCCTCAAACAGACAACCCCCATCGGTATTCTAATCGAAATCATCCCACAAGACGCGAAAAAGTTAACGCCCGTCTTCCACGTGAATATCTACTGCAGGCCGAAATGCCCCCCTTTAGTCGTGCAAAATGTAATCGAACAAGCCATACATAACGCAGGAAACAACCAGTTGGTCATCACGAGCGACTTCAATGCGGCTCACATGCTCTGGGGCTACGCTTACTCGAACCCACGAGGGAACAAGCTTTACACGCTCATAGATGAGCACGATTTGTCTCTAGTCACTGATCCGAAGACTGCCACACGAATAGGAACGAGCATCACCAGGGACATAGCTCCCGACCTCACCTTCACTAGAAAGATACCTCGCACTACATGGAAGCATCTGGATGGGTACCTAGGAAGTGACCATGCCATCCTCGCGACCACCATTGCGTGCAGAGATTATAGCATCAGAGTGGGCCAAGCCAGGCTCACAGACTGTACGAGCTTTCGGAAAAATCGAGATGGCAGATCAAACGGCACAGAGACAGAACCAAATCTAGACATCCGAGAGTGGACCCGACAGCTACGGGACGAAGTTAAAAAAAACACACCAAAGTACTACTATTGCCCGCCGGGGTGGCTCAGTCAGCTAAGGCGTTGCGCTGCTGAGCACGAGGTAGCGGGATCGAATCCCGGCCGCGGCGGCCGCATTTCGATGGGGGCGAAATGCAAAAACGCCCGTGTGCTTGCGTTGTAGTGCACGTTAAAGAACCCCAGGTGGTCAAAATTAATCCGGAGCCCTCCACTACGGCGTGCCTCATAATCAGAACTGGTTTTGGCACGTAAAACTCCAGGAAGAAGAAGAAGAACCAAAGTACTACAAACTAACACAATCACTCCCAGCATAGACAACCACCTACTCCACCTCTGGGAAGCTAGATAGGGATTGCAACGTAGGAAGAAACATAAACATAACAAGAAGTTGAAACGCCAATAGCGTTGCTCACGGAGGAAGCAGAAAAATATGCAGCATCACTGTGTAAGGAAAACTGGCTTTCTCTGTGCGACGGCCTACGCAGCACGCTCAGCACATCCAAGACCTGGAGATTCCTTCGGTGCCTAATAAATCCCAGTAATTCAAAAACTGAATCCCTCCACGATATGGCCAAAATAATACATCAGTTCCCGGGAAGCATGGAAGATCTCCTGCTGGCTCTCAAGCACAGATACCCACGGAGCTCCCTCCACCGTACTCGGGCCAGCCTAATGCAGGGCTGGACGAGGATATACAACTGTGTGAGGTCACTGCAGCTATACAGAAGGTCCGCAAGCACACGGCCCGGGGAGCAGATCAAATCTCTAAGAAGATCCTGGCAAATCTAGACGACCTGTCCATATTGGAACTCACGCAGCGTCTCAACAACATCTGGAGGTCCGGCACAATCCAACAAGAATGGAAGACTGCAGAGGTCAGATTCATACAGAAGCCTGGAAAACCCCACAACATCGAAAACTTGCGACCCATTTCCCTTGCTTCCTGTGTAGGCAAATTGCTCGAACACATAGTATTGGACAGACTACAAACCTACCTGGAAGAAGAAAACAAACTGCCACACTCGATGGTCGGATTTCAGCCCTCACCTCTCGGCCCAAGACGTACTGCTGCAAATCAAAGAAGAGGCAATGACACCCGCCACACGGGACTCACCCACGGCCATCCTTGCATTAGATCTGAAAGGGTCGTTGGGCAATATAAAACACACCACCATACTCTCCAATCTCAACACACTAGACTGTGGCACTAGGACGTACAACTATATAAAGGATTTCCTGACGGACCGCAAGGCTGTCTTGAAAATAGGAGATCAGGTCACGGACCCTTTCATAATTGGAGGCTGAGGAACACCACAGGGAGCGGTCATGTCCCCCCTCCTCTTCAATATCACCCTCATTGGATTGCCCTTCCTGCTCAACGAGATCCCAGGGATACAGCACGGGCTTTACGCAGACGACATAACCATCTGGTCTTCTACGGGTTCCATGGGGGAGATGGAGGCCAGGCGGATGTCGTTAACACTGTGCAAAGGGGTGTGGGCTGGCCTGTGCCCCCTCAGAAGTCAGAACTGCTAGTGGTCATTCCCGGCAAAAAGCTCAAACCAGATTCACATACCATACGCATCCACCTGGAAGGACACGTAAACTCCCCCTCCTCCAGCATCAAGGTGCTCGAGATGCACTTCAAGCAAAGCAGAACCAACACCATCGTTATAAACGGACTAAAGTCGACGGTCGAGCAAGTCACGCACATGCTCCGAAGAATAATATCAAAAACAAGGGGCATGGGGGAAGAGGACGCGCTGCGCCTCGTACAAGCCTTCGTTGTCTCTAGAGTCACTTACTCCGTACCGTACGCACTCTTGACTTCCACCGACACCAAGAAAATCGACACCCTCCTGCGCAAAGTCTACAAGCGGGCTCTGTGCTTACCAATCAGTACATCTACCGACAGGCTGCTGAAGCTAGGGCTCCACAATACTACCGAAGAACTCATAGAGGCTCCCCTGACCAATCAACGAGTACGACTTTCCACCAGGACGATGGGACGAACTATTCTCAGTAGACTGGGCATTAATTCGCCGCTGCAGCATCAACCCCAAACGACGGCCTTGCTACCCAAGAGCGTACGGATCCTGGTTCAGCCACTACCAAGAAACATGCACCGATAGCTATCCACAACGCAGGAAGAAGGGCTGCAAGGGCTAAAGCCATCACCAAACAGTACGGCAACCATCCACTAGTCGCTTACACCGACGCGGCCCCGTACCCCGGCAAGAGAGCCTCCACATCCACCGTAATCGTAAGTCAAGAGCACCTGACAAGCGTCCGCAATGACAACCCCGTCGTCGCCGAGGAAGTGGCCATCGCCTTGGCGATCGCACAGACGACCGCAGACACCGTCATAACAGACTCCCAACAAGCGTGCCGCAATTTCTCTTACGGCAGAATTCACTGAACCTCCTTGCAAATACCCCCCCCCCCTACCCCAAAGGACGAGTAAAGATTGTGTGGGCGCCAGCGCATCATGACATCCCAGGCAACTAGATGGCGCATCTCACGGCTCGAGCTTTCACTAACCGACCCCCTGGCACAACGGAGGAGACCCGGCGACCACACCCCATAGGCGCCGACTACGGGGGGGGGGGGGGGGCTCCAAGGCTCGAGCCCCCTCCGGAATTTTCCCAAGGTGGCTGAGCCCCCCCCCCCCCCCCGGAGATCGGTAGCCTCCCCCCTCCCCCCCCCCACTCCCGCCCCCAAAATGTCATTACCGGAGTTCTGTTACCCAGATAATTTGAGGACTCTTTTGCGTTGCCTCCACATGTTCACTTTTGTTGTGGCTAAAAGCTTACAGCACCATTGTTGGCGCGGACGTGCACGGCTTTTAATTTATACTTTCGCTTTATTTCGGCAAATCCTTACAATAGGAGGACAAGCGCATTAGAAGCACCAGCGGCGGCTGCCTTATCCGTGTTTTCTCTCATGAACATTTTTTTTTGAATTTCCGCTGAGAACACCACGCACCAACACAATATATTAAAATATATACAAAGGACAAAGTTTATTATATTTTTTAAAGAGAAGGATCGAGGTAGCCAACTAAATGGATAGCCCATACCTAGAGAATGAATATGTTGGTGTATCTTCACCTCACTTCAAATTACTTTGCGTGCTTTTATGGCCCTGAAAAAAACCTGCAGACTTCAATGACCCTTTCATCAGAGTCTTCTATCAACGGCGTGTGAAAAGCACGCGAGTGATGTGTGTCTCAGTATTGATTCTCTTTAGAGTAGGCAATGCTAACCACTGGCTACAATATAAATGAAAAAAAAACCTCTTCTAATTATTTACAACATTTGCGCATTAGGGATGGAAACATCGCCTCTTGCATGCAGAGGCCATAAATACGGGGTGTTTCAGCAAACCCATTCACAAAATTTTTAAAGGTTGGCTGTGGCGATAGCACAATTCTATTTCATGAGCTGGTCTACAGAGAAGAGGTGGACATTACTTGCACAAAAAATTGAAATGCATAATCGACTAAATAAAAAATCACCTGTTCGGTCTTTAACATTAACTTATGGCCCGTGTTGCAATTTAGAAATTCTAGCCGTGGAATTCGCAAGGCGGATGCACTAGGAACTAATTCTCAGGATGGCACCAGCTTCGAGATATTAATTCCCGAACATTGCGGAGAAATGCATTGGCGTTCCAGTTACTTTTGCGCTTACCCGCCGTGGTTGTTTAGTGGCTATGGTGTTGGACTGCTAAGCATGAGGTCGCGGGATCAAATCACGGGCACGGCGGCTGCATTCCGATGGGTCGAAATGCTAGAACACCCGTATACTTACATTTAGGTGCACGTTTAAGAGCCCCAGGTAGTCTAAATTATTCCAGAGTCCTCCACTATGGCGTGCCTCATAATGGGATCGTGGTTTTGGCACGTAAAATCCCATAATTTGTTCTTTTCATACTTTTGGGCTTTGATGCATAAAACGACGTCTTGTTAAGAAAGTGGCTGGCATGCCAGTGTATTTCTCCGCAAAGTTAAAGAATGAATATCTCGACACTGGTGTCAGCCTGAGATTTAGTTCAAAGTGGATCCGCACTCCACGGCTAGAATTTGTAAATTGCAACATGGGCCATAAGGTAATTATCTAAAACTTAATTGGTTAATTTTGTCCATTAGTCAATTATGAATTTCAATTTTTTGTGCAAGTAATGCCCGCCTCTTCAAGTAGATGAGCTCACGAACTAGAATTGTACTATCTGCCACTGGCGACATTTAAAAATTTTGGAAACTGTTCGCTGAAGCGCCTTGTATATAGAATTCACTCAGTAACCGAAATGATGCCAAGCCGGATTCACTCAAAATCAGAATAAATAGAAGTCTAGAAGTCATGCGCAGCAGCGCTTATACTCGGACTCAAAGTACTAAAAAATAAAAAAGAGTGCAGTTTGTCCGGAAAGGCGAATCAGTATTAGTGATAGCGAAGTAGAAGACAATTACACGAAGGAATATTCTTGCCGTGTGAACCCGTGTAAGGATCGCACCCGTATAAGGGCCGCACCCCCAACTTGATAGCCAATATAAAAAAAGACATCCAACCGAGAAGCAATCGCGTTCCGTGCGCTGATTCTGATCGAGCTCAACAGCGAATGGTCGCGCGTAGCGTACATTCGCACGTGGCTACTGGATGTCGAGAGGAGGCGATCGCGGAGGTTTACGGAGGATTTCATACTCGTAGTTGGAAAAATGAGGTCAAATGGACTGGTCCCTTGAAAGGCTCGTCAAAATCGCGACAGAAAAGTGTGGCGCTTACACGAGTCTATACGTTAGTTATAGTGGCCACATAAATTGTAGTAAACATTCACCTAAAATTAAAATAGTAAGCATAGTCGACATAGTAAGCACAGACCATGAAAACCTCTAAAAAGCTCACTGGATGACCTCGAGCACTCGCATTCACAACGCAAGCATTGTGAAGAACGTCGGCAGTGGAGGCGAACGGTTCGTACAGCCGCGCGATTCACCGCAGCTCTGAAAATTAGATTCTCATCATTATTGGCCTATTTTTATGTACACTACTGACGGCCTCTGTGAGTTATCTGCGATGACCTCTGTCTCTTGACTCTGCAAAACTAGGGGCGCAGAAAGACAGCCCGGCAAGGAAGACATCGCGCATGAAGTTAGCAGCCATACCTGGTTGTCCTTTATCATTGCATCTACCAATGATTACCAACAATTAGATATGGCACGCGGGCCCTATAAGCGTTAGTCGCGCACAGTCATTCACAGCTACGGCAGGGATAGAGGAGAAGACGCGTGCTCTCCTTTTCATTCGCGTTTGATTACGTGATCCGCAACTAACCAGAATATTGAGCGCGTGGGAAATAATGCCCATCAAGCCGCCGTCGTTTTCGGCTGACTGTTACGTGCTTTTTCCCGCACCCACAGGGTATAGGTCCCTCCTGTATATGGCTTTTGGATTTAATGCGGAACATCACGGCGACGACAACAGCGAAAATTTGCCAGAAGTGTCGATATAATTGCTTTCGCCATAAAGCTAGAAATAACAAAAATTGTTAGCAGAGGGTATATATATATATATATATATATATATATATATATATATATAGAGAGAGAGAGAGAGAGAGAGATGGGTAGATTGCGGTAAGCTGGTCGGGCCCCAGCCCCCCCCCCCCCCCGGAAAAATGAAAACTTTCCGCCTATGTCACACCCTCTAGTCTCTTATCAGGAAATCACTATGCACTATAGATTGCAACGAATATTTCCGACCCCGCATAAAAAAGTAACGAAAGATAATGACCGCATTCTTAGAGCACTGCAAACCAACACCTTCCCCCACCTATCTAGAAACTACCACTTCACCCCCTATATATCGTCTCCACTTTGCCACTTTTGTGGAGCACGGGGCACACTCTACTTCCCCCGCCTAAACCACCTCTCAGCCCTGCTCAGCGTAGTTGAGTACCTGCACTCGTCAGGGCTTTCAACAACTCTTTAACACCGCCAGCACACATGGATGACCTCGCGGCCATCCATGTGTGCTGGCTCCTCTCGCCGCAGGTCCTCCAGCCCTGCGCCACCACCCGGCCTTGGACTGGCTGACCACATCAGGCCAGACGCCAGATGACAAGGCCCTACCCCCGGACGGCGTGACCCCGTTCCTGCCTGAAGGTCTGCTTCGCCCCTGCCATGGCGACATCCACACCTTTCCTCTCCTACCTCTTTCTCTCTCACTTTCCCTTCCCCGTTGGCGCTGAGCCATGCTCCCTCAAGGGCTGCAGAAGATAGCGCTAACCTTTTCTTTTCCAAACGAACCACTTAGTAGTACACTCTACCACATGGTAGGGGGCTGTACAGAATCACCCCTTAGAGAATCACCTAATCCATACCACACACCGGAGCTTTGGGAGAGTGTCCTAGCCAGCTCCACCCTCGCAAGCCAGCGCCAGCTGGTAGCGAGGGCCGTGGACGCGGCCAAGCCTCCACACCTTCTCCTAAAGACATCTCCTAAAATAATCTCTTAATAAAGATGTTTATTCTCTCTCTCTCTCTCTCTCTCTCTCTGCAAAGCTCGAACAAACTTTTCTGTCTTATACTGTCTTATTCTATACCGGAGGGTGGCCTACTCTGGTATCATTAGTCGACTTTTAGCATTTCTTAAAAATATTTTTGGCTATGCCTCTGACCAGTAAATAGAGATGGTTCTAGGCAGTGATATCAATATAGTAAATATGCTTTGAACAACGCAGTCCCAAAAAGAACTGCAGATTTTAATTGCCGCAAATGGCTTATTTAGCGTGATAACGTGATACTTAGCGTGATAACGCCAGTTACTTTAGAAAATGCATCTTTATTAGAAGTATTCATTAGCAAATTTTGACAGTAATTTATTAACCGCAGACGTTGTTTACACTGACATTAGTGATCATCTTAGAATTTTCATGTTAGTTGATAAGTCTCGGCATGTTATGAAAAAGAAGAAGCGAGTAACTTATACGCAGTCTATAACGAATGAAAATCTTGAATCTTTTTGCTGTACTACTAGTCAACAAACTTGGAACCACGTTTTTGAGGCAGAAGGTAGCGATAGTGCTTACTATAATTTTATTACTACTCTAATGCGAACACAGGACAAGAGAGCAGCAGGCAGCGTTCGCAGCGTGTCTTAACCAGAGCAGCTCAGGCAATCTCGAGCGACGGCCGCTGCTCGAGCTCGCGCTTCCCATATGACTGGCGTTGTGGCTGCAGCGCCGGGCATTCCTCTTCACTACAATCGCCCCCCAACGGAAAAGGAGCCATCCTGGCGACTCATGAGGAACATAGAATCATTGGGTCGTAATACGGCTTCAGGCGTTGTACGTGGACGGTTTCACGACCACGACAGCGTTGGTCCGTAGGAGGTGTGACAGGCTCGACAATATAGTTCACAGGCGTTGTCTGCGCTACAACACGGTAGGGTCCTTGATATTTGGATGCAAGCTTGGATGAGAGGCCAGCAGGAACGGCAGGAACGGCAGGAACGGCAGGAACGGCAGGAACGGCAGGAACGGCAGGAACCCAAAGCCACACAAGGGAGTCCGGAAGAAAGTGACAATGCGGGTGATCATCGTCACGTCGAGATTTTTGTTGCCATTGGTCGACGGCTGTAAAGGAACGGGTGAGTTGACAGCATTCCTCGGCGCGCCGGGCACCATCAGAGATGGGCGTACATTCGGATGAATCGGGTCTGTACGGCAGAATGGTGTCGAGGGTAGTCAAAGGTTCGCGGCCATACAAGAGGAAGAATGGGGAAACGTTTGGGTGGCCTGTGGTGCAGTGTTGTAGGCAAACGTGATGAATGGCAGTATAAGGTCCCAATCAGTGTGATCAGAGGCGACGTATTTGGAGAGCATGTCGCCAAGGGTGCGTTCAAATCTTTCCGTCCGACCATTAGTTTGAAGATGGTAGGCAGTGGTGGTGTGATGAACGATGCGACATTCAGCAAGGAGCGCGTTTACAACTTCGGTGAGGAACACACGTCCTCTATCGCTCAAAAGTTCTCGAGGTGCACCGTGATGGAGAATAAAGTTTTTCAGTAGGAAGGATGCTATATCACGGGCTGTGGCAGCAGACAGAGCGGCTGTTTCTGCATATCGCGTCAAGTGGTCGATGGCGACGACTATCCAGCGGTTTCCGGAAGCCGTGCTCGGAAAGGGTCCATACAGGTCAATGCCAATACGATCGAAGGGCCTGGCAGGACCCGGAATTGGCTGGAGTGGACCAGAGGCATGCTGAGCAGGAACCTTGCGGTGTTGGCACTAAGGGCACGACCGAATGTACTTGCACACAAAGGTGTACATGCCACGCCAATAAAACCTGGAACGAAGCCGGGTGTACGTCTTGAAGACACCCGCATGTGCACACTGCGGGTCAGTGTGGAAGGCAGAACATAGTTCGCCATGAAGATGTCGAACCACTTGCGAATCTCAGAGACGTAATTCCGGCGATAGAGAAGTCCATCCCGAATTTTGAAGTCAGAAGCTTGACGGCGCAAAGCTCGAGAAGGTGGAGGAACAGTTGACGGGTTTGAAAGGAAGCGGATAAGAGCACTAATCCAGGCATCCTTGCGTTGCTCTGAAGCCATGTCGCAGACTGCTGGGAATGAAAGTACTTGGTCAATGGCAGAGGGAAAGCGCGTCAGCGTCGGTATGGCGGCGGCCAGACCTGTAGACAACGCGCACGTCGAAATCTTGCAACCGCAAAGCCCAGCGAGCTAATCGACCTGAGGGGTCCTTCAACATGGACAGCCAACAAAGTGCATGGTGGTCTGTAATTACATCAACGGGGCGGCCATAGAGGTAGGGTCGAAACTTACCAAGTGCCCAGATTATGGCCAAACATTCCTTCTCCGTAACGGAATAATTTGTCTCTTATTTGGTGAGGGTGCGGCTTGCGTATGCAATGACGTACTCGTCGAATCCAGATTTGCGCTACGCGAGCACAGCGCCGAACCCAACACCGCTGGCGTCGGTGTGTACTTCGGTCGGAGCAGTCGGGTCAAAGTGACGCAGTATAGGTGGCGATGTTAATAGACGACGGAACTCTTGGAAGGCATCGTCACAAGCAGGGTACCAGGCGTAATTGTTCAAGTCGCTCCGTAGAAGCTGATTCAAGGGAGCGGTGATGGACGCAAAATTCCGAATGAAGCGGCGAAAGTAAGAACAAAGGCCAAGGAAGCTGCGAAGTTCTCTTACGGAGGAAGGTTTGGGAAAATCAGCAACTGCACGGAGCTTGGCAGCGTCAGGAAGAATACCGTGTTTAGATACGACATGGCCAAGGATGGTGAGCTGACTTGCGCCAAAGTGGCATTTCTTCAGGTTGAGCTGAAGGCCGGCGGCAGTTAGGCACTGTAACACTTCCTCCAGCCTACAGAGATGGGTGGGAAAATCGGGCGAAAAAATAACCACATCATCTAAGTAGCACAGGCACGTTTTCCACTTGAGACCACGCAAAAGGTTGTCCATCATACTGTCACCAGTAGTAGTGGGAATAGGGCAAGCGCAGAGGCGCAAGAAGAAAGAAGTGCGCGTGCTCCCGCTCGATAGTTGCCTCTCGCCGCCGTTTTCTCCAGAGCCCAGCTGCTCTCAATAATCGTCGTCAGCCCCCTTTTGAATGATCTAAGTCTTTCGTTGTTCCACACATCACATGGCTGAGGAGATGCGAAAAAAAGCCACTGTATCGCGGCTTGACAAAGCTCCCATAAGTACATCAAGCAGTTGCATGCCGACGGATGATCCATTCGATAACAATATTGCAAGCAGTACTTTAAGCGAATACTATAATAACATAACTGAAATCTAAAATTCTACATTACCACAACTATTACAACTACAGAAAGAAATCACAAAAATATTTTCTTAAGGTTCTTATAAGAGACGCTTTTGATAGACAAATCATTTAAACTATGGTCATTTAGTGTTGACGGAAGAGCATATTTCAGTGCTTGCATTCCATAATTAGTGCGCAGCCGTGGGACATACCAGAATTCATGGTGTCATGTTGTATAGTGATTTGGATTCCTCTGAAAATTCGCAGTTTCCGATAGAAAAGTAATTCTGTGCTTAATTTGCGATTTATACAGGCAGAGAATACGCATGGGATAAAGAACGGTAACTTTCTTAACACCTAAATTGAGTATAGCGGTACTGAGGGAGCTGAAAACGGCACATTGGCAATAGCTCTTAGCGCACCCTTCTGCAGTGTTATTAATTTGTTCATATTTGTTATCGTGGTAGTTCCCCACACCAAGTGGCAATATATTGTGTGTGATTCAAACAGTGCAAAATATATTAGCCGCTTAGTTTTTTGAGGCAGTGTGTTCTGAAATCTTCTTAAAATACCCGAAGTGCGGGATAGTTTTCCTGTCAAGATCTCGATGTGCGCGTCCCATAACATAAATTCATTAAAAGTCACCCCAAGAGTTTTAACTTCACTAGCTATATTGATTACATTGCGGCCCAATTTAAGAGTCTGGTTGAGTGTGCACGTTTTTTGCTCTGTATAAAACTGCTTTAGTTTTGCCTGTGTTTATCAAAAGAGCGTTCTTCACAGACCACGCTTGTAATTTTTTTAATACTACACTTGCTTTGCCTATGAGGCTGTTGGCGTCAGTTCCTGATATAAATAAGGTTGTGTCATCTGCGTAAATCACGTATTCAACTTCACTGTCTATGTGCACTAAATCATTAACATAAATATTAAATAACAAAGGTCCCAAGATGCTGCCCTGGGGTACGCCATGTCTGTTGTGCTTATAGCTCGATTTTGAATTACCAATCGTGACATATTGAACAAGGTCGCTGATATAGCTCGTGATCACCTCAAAAAGCCACCCCTCTTACGCCATATGTAGAAAGCATTTTAATTATTGTCATGTGATTTATTCTGTCGAAGGCCTTGGAGAAGTCTACATAATTACCTAGTGTAACCCATTTATTTTCTATGTTATTTATAATTATTTCTTCCTGTCTTAATAGTGCCAACTCTGTAGAGGATTGTGGCTTGAAGCCCAATTGCATTTTGTTGATAAGGTGGAATCGTTCCATAAAACTGGAAATGCGCACAAATATTATTTTCTCAAGGCCCTTAGAGAAAATAGGTAAAAGCGACACAGGTCTGTATTTACATAGGTCGTTTTTGGAGCCTCCTTTATGTATAAGGATAACTTTTGCTTTCTTCATTTTCTGCGGAAACACCCGATTTTAAAGACAGATTATATATGTGAGTTGGTACCGGGTTGATTTCATCAATAACATAGATAATAAGTTTCATTTTAAGACCGAACGGGTCTTCGCTTTTGCTCATTTTCATTTGTTTAAAAATGGACAGCACTTCAGCACTACTACAAGAAGGAAGAAATATGCTGTTAAGGTGGTTACTCATACCATCAAGTGCGTCCGACTCATGTGCGCTAGTCACCAACGATACTAAATAGTCATTAAATTTGTCGGCAAGTTCAACTCTGCTACAAATACTGCCTTCTAGAAGTATACTGTCAGGGGTACCAGAGTAGGAGCGCCCCAATAGGGAGTTTAACTTGCTCCAGAGTATTTTTTGGTCGGTGACACCACTAAACATGTTTGTGTGGTAATTGTCCCTGGTTCCCTGGTTTCGTAATAGACTAAAGCATTTAGTCTATTACGAAACGACTTGAACTTTGTGAAGTCATCTGGATCTCGACTTTGTAACAACGTTTGGTATATGTTATTTTTCTTTGTGATCATTCTGATGAGCTGTTTGGTAATCCAAGGTTTACGGCATTTCTTCAGTTTTTGTATGGGAATCCATTTCTGTATAACGAAACAAATTCCTGCAGGAAGAAGTTAAAAGCTTCATCTGCTGACTCGTGATTGTAAATTGACTGCCAGCTATGTCTCCTAATTGCATCTCTAAAATTGTTCAAAGTTGTCGTGTTAATAAGTTGTGTTATATGTTTATCTTGGTTGGCAGAAGAGTTGATAGTACTGCGGCTTATAAGGTAGACAGGAAGGTGATCACTTAATGATCTATTGATAACACTTGCAGATATTGATAACACCCTGGCTGATCTATTAGTAATAACTAAATTAGTGTTGAAGACGTTGTGGTTATACGCGTTGGCAACGTCACTACATTCATAAGAAAATACGATTCAAGAAGAACTAGCAACCTTCTTGTTCTGCGCGAATTATCTGTCATATCAATATTTAGATCACCTCCAACGAACACAGCATAGTTATATTCATGAGCATATTGAAACAATTTTTCCATGAAATCAAAGAACACCTTAATACGGCCCACAGGCTGACGGTAAACTACAACATACACACAACACTTCATTATCAGGTGTCATGACGCTAAAATCGTCAACCCTTTCACAACGCATCTCGCTTTGAACCAGTAGACACACTCCACCACCTCGTCTGAGGCTGCGGTTCAACGTAAATAGCACATAGTGATCTAGGGCAAAATAATCATTTCCGCATAACTACGTTTCAGTTAGCATAATAACTGAAAATCTAAAGTTGAACTCTTCTACAAATGCTTGGAATACGTCTTCTTTAGCACAGGCAGACTGAGGAAAGGGCTTTTATTTTCAACAAGGTTATTCAGGTCTTGAGGACTTTGGCAAGTGGCAGTCATCCTAGGAAATCTGGTTACGACTTTGACAACTCTAAGATGTTAGCTTTTGCAAGTCCTCGGCACGACGGATGGCATGCGTTTGCTCCCAACCTGCTCTCCGGACGTACACCTTTCCGTTACGATGCCATGCGTACTGATATCCCTTCTCGCGCGCCCATTCTTTAGCTAAGCGAAGCAACATCCCGTTTAGATTGGTCAAATTTTCTGTAACAAACACTTTGGAATATGAGTTTCGCAGTACTTACATTGCCGCAGCCAATCATTTCTAAGCTGCTGTTTGTTGAATCGGACAATAATTCCAGGGACCATCCCAGATTTTTCAGGAAGTCTATGCACTGCCTCCACTTCACCTGGACCCAGGTCGGGAAGGTTCGCCAGTCGTGCAACTTCGTTCACCTTACTCAATAATTGTTCGTTATCAGTTGCCAACACACCGTGAATTACTAGATTATGTCGCCTGCTTCTCCATTCCAGGTCATCCACGGCTAGTGTTAATTGTTTGACTTCTTTTTTGTTATTGCATACCTCGACAGCATCAACACGTTTCCAGAGTTCCCTTATCTTAGCCTCCTGGCGAGCCATTGTGCACAACACTTCATCGTACTTTTCTGACATTAGGCCAATAGCCTTCTTAATACCATCAACCTTCGTCGGCAGGCTCTGAAGCTTTTCCAGTTTTGTTAGTATCCCTGCCAAAATTACATGAATGTCGACGTCTTTGTCGTTACTTCCACCTCTCAGACGTCGCGAGTAGCATGCCGGACACAGCCAAGACTACTGCTAAGTTGAAAGGGAGGCAGGACCTCTGTCAAGCTTGCGAGCTTTTAGTCCTGTCTCCTTCTCTATTTCAGGGCAAATAAAAGACTGATTGATTGATTGACTGATTGATCTGCGACAACACTGCACAAAGGCGACAAAGGCAACAAAGCACGCAGGCTTCGACTGCTGCAGCCGCCACCAGCCTCGCTTTCCAGACAGATGGATGGTTAGTGGCCCTTTGTACGGGCGGCAGCTTGCGCAACCTACCGTAAAAACCGGACTATAGGTCGAACCGGAATATAGGTCGACCCCCCAACTAACCAATTTTAAAAATGAAAAAAATTATTTTCAATGGCAAAAGTACCGAAAGACACCCTTACATTTAAACAAATGCGACTCAGCCGGTTGCACAATGGTGACAGTATTTATTTAAATGCTGCTCCGTGCCGTGACAAGGTGCTGACAAACACGCGGGTCGATGGTCGCACGATACGAAGCCCACGGCAACCTGGAGGGTTGCCGTGAGCTTCCGCATACTCAATCGCCTTTTTCTTGAAGGCGACGGTGAATTGCCGTCGGCTTCCGCTCATTTTGAAACAAAATGTGAAAAAGCAGCCTGAACGCGATGGTGAAGGCGGCTGTTTACTTCTGCGCATTATTGCAAGACTTCTGTAATTTTTCCGCCAATGTCTGGTATATAAGACGAGGGTCGACTTTTCGCAATGGTTTTTTGAAAAAAAGTTCGACCTATATTCCGGTTTTTACGGTAGCCATACATCACCTGAACGTCGCTCCCGAGGTCTCCATGGTCGCTGCACATGCGTGAGCTAAGAGAAGGTGAGAAAGCAGAACAACTCGCCTTTGCCGGATGTGACGTCACATTGTTTTTTTTTGCTTTTTGAAATAGCTACTCTCGAACGTAGATTAGTCATGAATGTCGGGTGTCGGCTGCACCACGCTCTGCGCGCACTTTTGTGCATGTCGGAAAGGCCCAAGCGTGCGCGATATTCTTGCAAGCGCAGTTTCAGGGGCTTGGACTCCGTGGCATTTGCTTTCGCCATATGTGAATTAACGGCTTTCCGTCAGGTCAACCGCCGCTGTACTTCGGTGAATACATTGTTTTTCGTGATCCTGAAATAGCAAATGGCGCGTCGCTCCATTGGCGGCTTCAATCGAGTGCGGTTGCTGCGCATAGCAGGTGATTTAATTGCGCAAATACGTGCTACATTATCGTATTGCTTTCGCCATATGTGAATTAATGGCTTGCCGACAGGTCAACAACCGCTGTACTTCGGTGAATACATTGTTTTTCGTGATCCTGAAATAGCAAATGGCGCGTCGCTGCGTTGGCGGCTTCAATCGAGTGCGGCTTCTGCGCATAGCAGGTGATTTAATTGCGCAAATACGTGCTACATTATCGAAGTGAAAAACTTAGGCTGTGAGCCTTACTACCATCAATCAGTCGGTTACCATATGTTTCGCTGTTATCCACTTCACATTTCTTCGTATCCAATAACGATCTGCTTCAAATATCGAAGTGTGTGATTGTGCAGCTTATTGTTTTTTTTTTCAGTCGGCGTTCTTTTTGTTCTTTCGCTTACGACTCACGATGGGCAGCAGCGTTACGTCCGTGAAAGCATTGCTTTCGAGCAAACCTTTTCAAGTTAAGTTTTAAATTTCAGTGTTACATTAGCCGCTATATTTTCCAATTTCATGTGACCTAGATTTAAGCTACCTTGGGTTGTATTTACACGCCGACGCTTTTAGCAAAAATAGTTGTCAGCTGAAAATCAAAGCGGTGTGCCATTTTTTGGATGTTGTGATATTTGTGAAATTGATTATATTTTCCCCTAGCCATGCTAAACTACTTACCGGTCACATGCTTGGATATCTGAAGGAGTACTTGAAAGGCTTTCCTTCCAACCCAATATTGTAACTGACGCCTGTCAGAGGTATGAGTGTGGTATTTGCCCTGCAGCACTGCCATGAGTTCCAGATGTGTCAAGATCCAGATGTGTCTCATGTAATAACTGTGCTCGCCGACTGTCTCTATCCGTATGTCACTAGAACGTACAAAGGGTACATTTCTCAATTGTTGCAACATTTATTTTTCGTTACATGTTCAAAATATTTTTTTTCTATTCCTGGTCAATAAGGACTTGCACAGATTGCAGATATGCGTAGTTTGGCAAACGCATTGCATAGTGGGCCTGTAGGTTTTTTGTTTAAATTTAATGTTACCCTTCAGACTGGCCAAATATTGCTGACAGCAACAATGAATACCTCCTTGCTGTGCTGGATTACATATATTTTGCATTTCCTTGGAATGCCTGTTCCGTGTTCCTCATAACAGTAAATGGTGCCATTTAGTTTTCTACAGTGTCGAATTGTGCACTGACACTTCCAAAGGAGCAAGTGTAGGTTTGTATTGCAACGGAAGTAACATGAGTGCTTTTTCAATTGTCTTCATCACCGCCTTGCTAATGCCTTCTTCAATGTGTGAGAAAGGCTTGTAACAATATTGTTAAGTGTTTCATGTGAGGATATGGAATACAACAATTTTGTTCTTTTTCTCTGAACATATTCAGCCGGAAAACTTTTCGACAGCTACCCCTTTTTCATTTTCGCCATAGCATTTTGTGAATAATGGTGTGACAGCTTGGGGAGTGTCTGAAGAGTATTTTTAGTTGGTGCATAATCATGGTGCTACTGGGAGGATCACAGGCACTTTTTTTCTTATTATTAACATATTTCCATTTTTCTTTTTGTAGCTCAATCGTAAGTAGACCTGGTCACTTTTTTACTTACTTTGTCATTTACTTTTGTTACACATCAGTATTATATACTATCAATTAAGTCGAGATATGAAGCCATTTGATGTTGCATTCATGGAGAATCCTGGTCAATCCCTCGTCATGGGTGGCATATTGACACGTATACATGTTTATCTTTCACCGGTGGCCGCTTTCCACCGGCTAACAAATGTTAAACGTTATCGCTCGGCGCAGGACGCGCCTGTATCGGAAGTTTCTAGAACGTTATCGATGCTTCTTTTCGTTGCCTGTTTTCACCGACGCTTATGTTATCTGATTGTGTGACCGACGCGAATTGTCTAGAACTTTCTGGAAGACACGCGGGCATCAGGGATTAATCTGGAACCTTCGATGACTCAGGTATAAAAGCCGACGCGTCTCGCCGCTGATGAGATTTTCGACGATCGCCGACTGTGTTCGCCCCTATCGTTGTGCTTTGAGTGTAGCTTGCTTTTGTGGGCACAGGTTCGCCCCATAAACAACCAGTTTCGTCATACACAGTTTTACGACTGTTTTCTTTACCGCCACTACTACGTGACATCTGGTGGAGGTGCTAGCTCGTTCATGCACCGAACGCCCCCGCAAAGCCGCGACCCAAGCCGTCCAGCGCAGCTACCCCGTCGTCCGTCGTCCAGCGCAGCTACCCGAGAAAGACTGACATTTGGCGCGCCCCCGACCACCGCCCGCTCTGCTATCACTGCGGGGAAGCTGGTCATATCTACCGCCGATGCCCATACCGCGAGATGGGCCTACGAGGGTTCGCCGTCAACGCGCCGCGTCCAGTGCGCGGTGAACGACCGCGCGACATTGGCGACTACCTCGCCGGAGCCCAGTGGCAACCCCGACGACCCTCACGCTCGCCGTCACCAGGCCGCTACATCTCGCCGCATCGCCGTCAGTACACCGGTCCCACCCGGGGCCGATCTCCCTGCCCTTACCCGGGAAACTAAAGGCAGCAACCGATGGAGGTGCGGTTGCTGTACGACGCAATGCCGAAGATCCTCCGCCGCGGACGACGACGACGACGACGATTCGCGAATCATCACGACGAGATATCAGCACGCCGCCTAGCAACAACCTTGACAGCACTTCGCCGCCGCACGAAGACCGGCCGACGCGACGTAGCAGCCGCGGAGCAAGCCGACGCAGCCGTGATCCGACGCCACGACTTAACCGTAATGCTAGACGACGGTCTACCGACTTAGACGTTCTCATCGATGGTCATAACGTCACCGCTCTCGTCGACACTGGCGCCGACTATTCCGTCTTCAGTGGCGCGTTCGCCACCAAGTTAAAGAAGGTGAAGACGGCCTGGCAAGGACCCGATATCCGGACAGCGGGAGGCCACCTAATAACGCCGGCTGGAATCTGCACAGCCCGAGTCACGGTAAACAACCGCACTTACCCGGCGAGCTTCGTAATCTTGCAGCACTGCTCCAGGAATGTCATCCTAGGCATGGACTTCTTAAACCAATACGGTGCAGTCATCGACTTAAGATCCAAGTCGATAACGCTTCAAACGCACAACGCGATACCACCGGGTACGAGCATAAGTTACCATGCCTTGAATGTGCTTGAAGAACAAGTCACCGTTCCGCCTCGCTCCAGCGTAAATATTTCCGTCGGTACCGAAGTGCCTGCAGACATGGAGGGCATCATCGAGGGTGATCATCACCTACTGCTCGACCGTGAAATTTGCGTCGCTAGAGGCATAGCTGAGCTACGTGCAGGGAAATCAAGGGTGATGCTCACGAACTTCAGCCCTGAATACAAGCACATTAACAAAGGCACCACGGTCGCCTACATCGACGAAATAGTACAAGCCAGCAGTGCTTTCGCCTTCACGGATTCTAGTGCCCCTGCAACGACGACTATAATCCCTGAACCAACTTTCGACGTCAATCAGAACCTTCCCAGGCATAAGAAAGAACAACTAAAAGCCCTGCTCCTGCAATACAAGGACTGCTTCTTGTCATCGTCAAAAGTTCGACAAACCCCGGTCGCCAAGCACCGCATCATCACCGACGAAAATGTCCGCCCACTCCGTCAGAGCCCGTACCGAGTTTCGGCGCGAGAACGTGAAGCCATAAGGCAACAAGTCGACGAAATGCTACGCGACGACATCATCCAGCCGTCCAATAGTCCGTGGGCGTCCCCCGTGGTGTTAGTGAAGAAGAAGGATGGAACCCTACGTTTCTGCATCGATTATCGTCGCCTCAACAAGATCACGAAGAAGGACGTATACCCCCTCCCAAGGATTGACGACGCCTTGGATCGACTCTACAACGCAAATTATTTTTCGTCGATGGACCTCAAAACCGGCTACTGGCAAATCGAAGTCGACGAGAGGGACCGGGAGAAGACTGCGTTTATAACACCACACGGACTGTTCGAGTTCAAGGTCATGCCGTTTGGTCTTTGCTCGGCACCTGCGACTTTCCAACGCGTAATGGATACAGTACTGGCAGGCTTGAAGTGGCAGACTTGCCTCGTCTATTTGGACGACGTCGTTGTGTTTGCCTCAAGCTTCGAAGAACACCTGCGGCGCCTTGAAACAGTTCTTCAAGCAATCGAAACCTCCGGACTCACGTTAAAGCCAGAAAAGTGCCGCTTCGCATATGAGGAGCTCTTGTTCTTGGGCCACGTCATCAACAAGTCTGGAGTGCGCCCCGACCCTCAGAAAACTGCAGCCATCTCCAACTTTCCTCCGCCCGCCGACAAGAAGGCAGTGCGTAGATTTCTTAGACTGTGCGCCTATTACAGGAGCTTCGTCAAGGACTTTTCGCGGATCTCTGAGCCACTGACGTACCTCACGAAGGCCGACGTCGAGTTCAAGTGGGAGACGCCGCAAGTCGAAGCATTTGAAGAACTGAAGCGACGCCTGCAATCACCGCCAATACTTGCGCATTTCGACGAAAACGCCGATACCGAAGTCCACACCGACGCAAGCAGCGTAGGACTCGGCTCCGTTCTTGTGCAGAGGACTGACGGACTAGAAAGGGTTGTAAGTTACGCTAGCCGGTCGCTATCGAAGGCGGAAGCAAATTATTCCACAACAGAAAAGGAGTGCCTCGCCATCATCTGGGCTACATCAAAGTTTCGTCCCTACCTCTATGGCAGGCCCTTTAAAGTTGTGAGCGACCACCACGCCTTGTGTTGGCTAGCTAACTTGAAGGATCCTTCAGGTCGCCTCGCACGATGGAGTCTTAGACTTCAAGCATTCGACATCACCGTAGTTTACAAGTCCGGGCGAAAGCACTCTGATGCCGACTGCTTGTCTCGCGCCCCTGTAGAACCGCCGCCACAAGACGACCAGGATGACGACACTTTCTTGGGACCCATCAGTGCCGACGAATTCGTCGAACAACAGCGAGCCGACCCCGAACTAAGGAGCCTTGTAGACTACCTGGAAGGCAAGACCGTCATTGTGCCGATGGTGTTCAGGCGAGGATTGGCGTCGTTTTTCTTGCAAAACGACATTCTCCTAAAGAAGAACTTCTCGCCCCTCCGAGCCAACTACCTCCTCGTTGTACCCTCAGAATTGCGTCCAGAGGTTCTGCAAGCTCTCCATGACGACGCAACGGCTGGGCACCTCGGTTTTTGCCGCACGCTCGCGAGGATACAAGAAAAATACTACTGGCCTCGCCTCTCTACCGACGTCGCCCATTACGTAAGGACATGCCGAGACTGTCAGCGACGCAAAATACCGCCGACAAGGCCAGCCGGACTTCTACAGCCGATCGAGCCACCTCGCCGACCGTTCCAGCAGATCGGAATGGACTTACTGGGGCCTTTTCCGATGTCGACGTCCGGGAATAAATGGATCGTCGTAGCTACGGACTACCTCACCCGCTACGCCGAAACAAAAGCCTTGCCCAAAGGCAGTGCCGCCGAGGTTGCCCGATTCTTCGTTGAGAACAGCCTCCTGCGCCACGGTGCCCCAGAAGTCCTCATCACCGACAGAGGTACGGCCTTCACGGCTGAACTAACTCAAGCCCTCCTGCGCTACAGCCAGACAAGCCATCGCCGGACCACCGCCTACCACCCGCAGACGAATGGCCTCACCGAGCGCCTAAATAAGACCATCGCCGACATGTTGGCAATGTACGTCGACGTCGAACACAAGACGTGGGATGCCATCCTTCCGTACGTGACCTTCGCATACAACACGGCCATGCAAGAAACGACGCACATGGCGCCGTTCAACCTGGTCTACGGAAGGAAACCGGCAACGACGCTTGATGCCGTGCTACCGGATGTCTCCGACGAAGAAAATCTCGACGTTGCCACCTATTTGCAGCGTGCCGAAGAAGGTCGACAGCTCGCCCGCCTGCGCATCAAGAACCAGCAGATAACCGACAGCCGACACTACAATCTTCGACGACGCTACGTCGAGTACCAGCCCGGAGACCGTGTTTGGGTGTGGACTCCGATACGCCGGCGAGGACTTAGCGAGAAACTTTTACGTCGCTATTTCGGACCATATAAGATCATCCGACGCATTGGCGCACTGGACTATGAGGTCGTGCCAGACGGTATTTCGCAATCAAAGCGGCGCCGCGCACGACCTGAAGTCATCCACGTGGTGCGTCTTAAGCCTTTCTACGCCCGCTGACGAACTTAGGCCCTTTGTTGCTTTGTTATTTTTGTCCCTTTCTGTACGCGTGGTTTTGTTGTCGCTTTCGTGTTTGTAGCATCGGGACGATGCTTTTTAAGGGGAGGGTATTGACACGTATACATGTTTATCTTTCACCGGTGGCCGCTTTCCACCGGCTAACAAATGTTAAACGTTATCGCTCGGCGCAGGACGCGCCTGTATCGGAAGTTTCTAGAACGTTATCGATGCTTCTTTTCGTTGCCTGTTTTCACCGACGCTTATGTTATCTGATTGTGTGACCGACGCGAATTGTCTAGAACTTTCTGGAAGACACGCGGGCATCAGGGATTAATCTGGAACCTTCGATTACTCAGGTATAAAAGCCGACGCGTCTCGCCGCTGATGAGATTTTCGACGATCGCCGACTGTGTTCGCCCCTATCGTTGTGCTTTGAGTGTAGCTTGCTTTTGTGGGCACAGGTTCGCCCCATAAACAACCAGTTTCGCCATACAGTTTTACGACTGTTTTCTTTACCGCCACTACTACGTGACAATATTTCATAGGCAACACTCATTATATAGTCTCCTTGTGGTAAGAGTGTATCCCAAAACCTGTTTTGTATGCTTGCAAAGCCGGTGAGACTTAGACATCAATGTCAGCTCACAAAGCACCGCATACGGCAATCAGCCAGCCACCTCCGCAAATGGGGAATTCTGGAGTTTGCAATCGTACTGTTTCGGTTGTCCTTGGCAGAGATTTCAATTGTACGCAGTGGCAATATATTGTAGGACCATATAAAAATAATGCGATGACAATGGTCATGCGGTTTAAATTATAGTAGATTACGACCAGCATTAGCTCAAGCGCTGCTAAGGGTGTGTAGTATGTAAAAAATAATAAAGTGCTGGTGGTAAATTAAAGAGCAGCCTAGCAGGTTTCAAGAACTTCTTAATCTGGAAGAATGACAAAATAAAAATTATTTGAAATCAGTGATGCCACGCTGATGAGGCTTGGGCATGAATATCCTCTAGTAATAATAAGCCTGCCAAATTCACAAGGATCTTGAATGAATTCTTCACTAGGCTAAACTGTTTTGTTGTTGCCCAATATTGTTTCTATAGTGCACAACAAAAATCATGCGGCTTCCTTAACACCCTATAATTGCCTTAGATCCATGGTTCTCAGCCATGGATGTGTCGGGGACCCCTTGTGGATTGGTGGAAGTGATGGAGACCACTTGCAATGACGGGAGAGGGGGGTATAAACTAACACAACATGAGGCGTGAAACTGGTGCCTTTTATTGCTACTTGGCAAAGAATGGTCAAACGAAAGTGCTACTTCAACTCAATCTGGACAGCTTGTCAATACGTGATGCAGTCACACTTAAGCAGAGTCACATTTCTGCAGCCACATTCAACCTGTTTCTGTATTTGCTTTTCAAGTATGCAAGCCTGGAAAAAGCATGCTCGCATGCATATGATATAAAACTGCAACAAAAGCTTTACAGCCATCTCATGTAGAAGGCGAAACATTTCTGCAGTCCCCAACCAGAACGCCTCAAGACTTGTAGCGGCCACAAAAAAAAAACTTGGTTCCTTTTTTTTGTTAGCGCAGGTTTTGCGGACCCCCATTTGAGAACCACTGCCTTAGATGTAGGGTCATTTGATGTTCATCAATTAATATTTACACAGGATTTAGATGACGCCTTTAAAGACAAGTACCCCTTATGATTCCACGTAAAGGTGCACTGACATAGGAGCTTTGTGCTTAATTTTTTTATATTAACCTGGTTGCACATGCCAGCTTTTAAGATCACACCATGCCGTTGAAAAGCTGGGTGTGCTTTGAGCGATTCTTAACGAATGCCAAGACCTGTTTCACTAAGTAAAATATTCTTTTGACCCTTCTCAAACATCTTAACTAAAATTAATTTAATTCTGGCGTTCTACAAGTCACAACCGTGGTTGCGGAATCCGGCTTAATTTTGATTACCTGAGGTATTTTATAGTGCATCCAATCCACACATGCGTTCTTGTATTCCGCCCCCATCCGAATGAGAATTGTGCTGCTGAGGTTGCCACGGCCTCAGCAGCACAATGCTTCTCAGACATTTCTTTGCATTCTGCACAAAATGAGTCTGCTCTACAAACTTTTCTACTGGCACTTCTCAGGGAACATGGAGCATCACCCTCACCTTCCAAGTGGCTCCTCCCATCACACATCAAATGTGCACCAAAAAAGAAAGGCCAATGTTGTGGTGCAGAGAGGCCTTGACATGTTCGGCATTCAATCGCACAATAACGACATGGCTTACTCACAAACTGGAGCATGCATCATCTGCTTCTGATCTACCATGCCATGATGTCGCGAAATCATGGAGCCACACTGCCTTCGGCATTTTTAATTGTTCGCATTAAGGATAATATATTTCTTGTGCACAGAAGCAATATAAAGTTTCATAGTGTAAATAACTTACTGACAGCTACACATGCATAAGAAAAATATTGTGCCAGGACTACTTAAACTCTGCAATCTTTAAATGAGCTTGGCCCATTCTTGCAATATTACACATTTCAGATGAATGCAGGTCACTCATTACAGTTATGCCAGCTTTTGTACTTTTTAGACATGCAATGTTTGCCCCAGTTTTATACGGCGATAATAGATAGCCACACTGGCCACAGGTAGAATAATTCAGAAGGAAATTTGAATAAAAGCACCACTTATGCACAGGCTTAGACTATGCCAGTGTAATTTGTGATTCTCATCAGCAATACCAAATCAATAAACTTGAACGTGTTCAGAAATTGGCAGCAAGATTTATTTACTCTTCTTATCGACAAACGCAATCTGCAACAGCCCTGCTAACAAGGGCAGGACTGCAAGCGGTAAATGTCCGGAGAAAAATAGCCTGCCTAAAGTTCCGTTATCAGTTGAATGGTAAATTTAACTCAACTCACCTGCTCCCACCTGGAAGAATGTTTTTTAACCTGTAACTCTCGAGTTGATGTGTACAAATAGTATTGATTTCTTGTTAACACTATAGCTATGTGGAATAACCTTGTTCCTGAAGTTTTCAATGGTGTTGATGGCTTGACTTTTTTAACGGAATTTGGCGTTTTATTTTTTATAAGGTGCATTACTATAGCTTTTTTTCTTGTGATATGTATTTTTATCGATGACAGATTTTACTCTATTGTATACGCACATCCTACCCTGCAAAAGCCCGTATGGGCTTACGGTATTCTAAATAATAAAGTAAAATGGGGTTGCTCCATGTTGAGGTCTAGAAGCATGGCATTGTAAATGGGCGCCAGAAGCAGTAGCTTTTCAAGGTATTTTGCTGCACCATGCAAAGTCCAATTATTGTGCCCCTCTCCACTCTCGCTGGTAAAACCTGCTGGTGAACAAGGGACTTTCAAGGTATGCTGTGCTGTTCCTAAAATGCCGCCTGAGGCGGCCATCTGTTTTGCCTACAGAACGAAAAGTCCCTGGCCAGGAGTGCATCAAACATGCAGATATAGCTGTCGATTGCGCTACTGAAGTTCTAGAGATGAACTGTAGTTTTGCTCTCAGGTTGAAAAATACAGCAATGCTGTAGCAAGCAGTGTGGCGAAAGCTGTTGCAGGGCTCTTCCAAGGCATAGCCAGCACTGCATGCACATACTTTGCACATACAAGAGGCTTTAGCAATAATACTTCCAGTAAATTGCATTTGTGCAGCTTCACTCCCGCGCCCGCCTCGGCGGCGGGAGGCTATGGGTTCGATTCCCACCGCCGCCGGGCACCCACTGGTTCAAATGGGTACAAGCGTGCCCCGGCCTGGCGTTCGGCTTTCTTCAGCGGTGATGCGCTTGGGAAAGGAGCCTGCGCCCTGAATTCCCGTCGAAACCAACGTGAGCACGGAAAAAAGTGATGTCTGGGCCGCTCCCATGGCGGTAATTTCCCATGTGGCGCCCCAAGCCCCTATTGAGGTGGGGGCGCCTTCAGGTTGAGGTCAAACACCCCTGGCAGGTTTTAAACTGGCAGGTTTTAAAATCTGCGAGAAAAGGTAGGTCTCTTTCTTTTAATTTGCACAAGTGGAAGGGATTAAGGCTGCTTTATCAAGCCACAATGCTTCCTGGCATGATAAAGCGAAGCCTTGTGCATTTGTCTGCCGTCACTCACTGCGCTTTCAAACACACAATCAGAACAAAGAGCACACGAAAACACACAAGCAGTAGATTCAGCAATTTATTTGAAACAAAGGCAGTTTTATTTTACAGAATGACCACATTCCCAAAAAGCAACCACATGCTATGCACATAATACAGCCAACTCAGGTTAATTCAGCAGCTGTTAATGTGTCCTACCTTTATATGTTCAAATGTTTCAAGTCTCAAAGCGTGCCCCTGCTTTGTAACTTGTCCTTTTATTTGGAACAAATGCTAAATTTAGCACCATTACCACATTAATAGAAGAAAACTACATATTAAAATGGCAATTCATTGTTGTCAGCAGACTTCCGTTAACCAACTCCGGTTAATTTAATCTTTTGGTTAATTCGATCCTGACCAAAAGTCTTGGCCAGCTCCCATGCATTTCTATGGCCCTAAACATTTGTTATTTTGATCCTAAAATTGGCATTCGCCAGATAATCTGAACTTGACCAAGCTACAGGCATGCACCTGACCCCGATAACGACCCCTTTTAGTGGCAGCGTCTGTCTCGGCAGAGCTTAGGGGAGAGTGAATGCATTAAACAAACGTCCATAAACGTCTATTTTCGACCCACCCTAGGAAGATTTTCAAGCCATAATGGTAGCTCACAATGCCCGATTATGGTACTATTTACCTGGTTCTAAAGGGCACATTTTGTTTTCTAAGGAAATTGAGCCGAAAACTTCCTGCACTCTGCACTCAAGTGCGAAACTAAAACTGCATTTGCAGCGTTTGTATGCTTTACCGCATAACATGGCTGTATTGCAGCGAGGGTGACTTTAGAAAATCAGCTGACATTCTCAAAAATAAGGTATGCGTTAGGCTTCTACTTTGGTTTGAAGTTTTAAGCCATTTCTACTTCAGTTTTTTACTTTGGAAAAATAGAAAGTTGGCACACGTTTGTTTCGAAGGCGCCTTAAACTCAATTACATACTGTCATATGAATAAGTGGTGTTTTAGCATTTTTTCCATGTTTAATTCGACCCACGGATAATTATATCAATTTCGTTGGTGCCGTCAGGGTAGAATTAATGGAAGTTGACTGTAGAAGGCCCATGCTGATGCACCAGGAAAGTAACCTAGCTGCCTCACTGCATGTAGTCTGGCTTAGTTGGCGAAAAAGCATGGAAAATGTGGCTCAGACAACGTCCACAAATGTTCTGTTGCCCCCGCAGGGGTGTCTGCGCAAGCAGGCGTTTGGTGATTTGCGCCACCACGTACCCGAGCACACGAGGGTTGGACCCTCCCGCGTCTAACATTGCGCGGCTGAGCCGTGTCTGGGGAAAGGGGGATCCTGGGGGTTGAGCCGATGCCGGGTGTTCGGACCTTTACAAGGATACAAAATTACGAAAATGGCCAGCGGCGACCTTCTCCTTGAAGTTTGTGACAAAATCCAACATGACAAACTGACAAATCTTGTTTCATTAGGTGACACTCAGATCTCAGTAAACCCTCATCGTTCCCTCAACAGCACGCGAGGTGTAGTTTCAGAGCAGGACCTACTAGAATTGACACAGGCAGAGCTCCTAGAGGGCTGGAAGAAACAACACGTAACAAATGTACAGCGAATTAAGATCCGGCGAGACGATAAGCAAATTCCGACAAAACACCTGATTCTCACTTTTTATACCAGCACACTCCCCGAACAAATTGAAACAGGCTACATCAAACACAATGTCAGACCTTATATACCAAATCCCCGACGCTGTTTTAAGTGCCAAAGATTCGGTCACGGCTCTCAGAGCTGCCGCGGCCGTACCACCGGTGCAAAGTGTGTGTGCGTCGCATCACCACCCCGCGGACAACTGCAACGACCCACCCCACTGTGCAAACTGTGAGTGTGAACACCCTGCATATTCACGCTCCTGTTCCACATGGAAAAAAGAAAAAGAAATTATAACGCTCAAAGTAAAACAAAACATCTTCAAAGAAGCACGAAAACGCATCTCATTTGTGGGGCCTTCTTTCTCCGAAGTGGCACGGCATGGGGCACTGCCACAACGGTTCTCGGCGGCCCATTGGACCACGCAAAGTGAACCGGCGTTAGCGCCACCCGCCCCCACTGCGATATCAGCCAGTGCTGTTCCACCAGCTAGCAAGCAGAGCCAGCAGCCCTCCGGACCTGCGGGCTCTAGGACATCTAGAGCCTCTGCTCGCGCAGAGAAGCCCGAATCACCCGCGAGCGTACACCGCGAGCGGGCATCCAGCGCCTCGGCGGAGGCGATGGATACATCGCCAAGTGCATCGGCGTCTCAGACGCCGAAGGATCGGCGCAGTTCTCAGGAGCGCGCAAAAAAAGGCAAACCCCGCATCACGGGGCCTGCAAAAGGCCCTGTGGGCTAACTTTGTTTTTCTCGCTTAAACACACAGCACAAACCACTATAAATATGGATACACAACTATTACAATGAAACATCAGAGGTCTTCTCCACAACCTCGATGACGCCAAAGAACTCTTATATAAGTTTAATCCCAAGGTGCCGTGTGTACAAGAGACATACCTAAAACCCACACAGACAGGCTTTCTGTCGCAATTTGCTATTTTCCGCAAGGACCGTGACGACGCCAACACCTCGTCCGGTGGTGTTGCAATAATATTTGATAAATGCGTCGCATGTAGAGCTCTAGATCTTTGAACGCCTCTTGAGGCAGTTGCGATTCGAGCCTTACTGCTTGGAAAACTAGTGAATATTTGTTCTGCCTACATACCGCCCAATTATCGACTCCAAAGAACAGAACTTGAGGGATTAATAGATGCCCTGCCACATCCTTACATATTGGTTGGCGATTTCAACGCACACAACACACTTTGGGGAGACTCCCGATGCGATTCACGAGGCCGAATAATAGAACAAATCCTGCTCTCTTCAGGTGCCTCCGTGCTAAACAGGAAACAACCAACATACTACAGCGTTGCACATAATACATACAGTTCCATAGACCTAAGCGTAGCATCCCCAACCTTAGTACCCTTATTAGAATGGAATGTTATATGGCAGTGATCATTTTCCTGTGTGCCTTAAATCTACAAAAGAACATCATGCTCTCCCACACGCGCCTCGATTGAAAATTTAAGACAATGACGGACATGCCTCGAAATGCTCTTAGCGATTTTAATATAGACGATGCTGTTGCTTATTTTACCGCTTTTATCATTGACTGCGCATTAGAGTGCATCCCACAAACAAATGGGGCTACAAAGAAAAGGCGAGTGCCCTGGTGGAACGAGGACTGCAGGAACGCGCGGAAAAAACACAATAAGGCCTGGGGCATGCTACGCCCGTCTCCAACAGCTGAAAACTTAATTAACTTCAAACGTATAAAATCCCAAGCAAGACGAATACGGCACATTGCTAGGAGAGAAAGCTGGGAAAATACATCTCTAGCATTAATTCCTACACGCAAGAAGGAAAAGTATGGAACCGGCTGACAAAAACAATAGGTCGTCAACATTACCTCCTGCCTTTGGTCGATAACCAAGACAAAAACCTTGAACACCAGGCGAATGCTCTTGGACAGCATTTCGAGCAAGTGTCTAGCTCCGACCACTATTCAGAGTCATTCCTTAAACAAAAATGTCACAGTTTCGCCCTAAGGGCGAAGCAATGAATGCGATAGCAACACAGCAATGTCATACGAAGTAAGGTGAGCGGCTTTGGTAGCAATATGAATTGTAGTAAACATGAGCTGATTAACTAAGCAGGTGTGCTGCGGCGTAAGTAGACCGATATGAAGAGAGACTCGATGACCACGAGAAGGCGCGTGTGAAACGGTGGTGTTGATGAGAAGCGCTGCCCGTGGGCAGCGCGTGCGAAGGGACACACCTGTAGCGCTGCACTGCCGATCCGGGCAGCATTGCATGTGTAGCGTGCGTTGGAAAATGTGGCCCGACCATTACTAACGGATTGAACAAGCGTGGTGTGAGCGCGCACAAACAAACATGAATAGATCACACTGAATGACTGCAGACAACGACTGTCAAAACGCTGGCATCAAGCGCATAAGCCGCAGCAGCGGGCGAAGGTACGTGCGGTCTATCGCTTCAACGGAAACTGAGCGGCGAATGCACGGCGCATAAAGGTCAGAGCCGTGTGGAGATAAGCGACGGTGCGAGCGAGTGACGAGCGCGGTTGTTGGCAGAGTAGAAATGCGCCCCCCCCCCCCCCGCTCCCTCCGGCGCTGGCTTCCCGCCTCCTTGCATGCGCGTGGGAGATTGAGTGCGTTCGCTCTCCGTGATAGCGCGCGTCCCCGCACGCTTCCGCTCGGCGCGCGGCGAAGATTTTATCTATAGGGAACCTCACGGTGACGGCGACGACGACGCCGACGGCGACGCCGATGGCAGAAATCCGGTTGAAGTGTCCATATAATCGCTATCGCAATAAAACAAAAACAATTAGCAGAAAGCAGGTTGCTGAACATGAAATGTAATGAAAATGAACTGTACAACCGTCCGTTTAGTGTTGCCGAGTTCAGAAATTCCATAAACAATTGTCAAAGCTCTGCCCCCGGAGCCGACAGGATATGAGATGATAAGGCATCTTCACTCTGACGCTCAAATAGCGCTGCTGTCCCTCTTTAACACTATTTGAGCGGCTGGGCAACTTCCACTCGTATGGAGAGAAGCCACCGTAGTACCCATTCTAAAACAATGTAAAGATCCATCCTCAGCGGAAAGTTACCGCCCCATTGCTTTAACAAGTTGCCTTTGCAAACTTTACGAAAGAATGATAAACCGCAGGCTTTTACACTTTCTTGAAACAAATAAACTGCTCGATCCGTATCAGTTCGGTTTTAGAGAAGGCCATTCCACGACAGACAGTCTTATTCGCATAGAAGCAAACATCCGTGACGCCTTTATCCACAAACAGTTCTTTCTGTCCGTCTTCCTCGACATGGAAAAACCGTATGATACAATGTGGCGGTATGGAATATTGCGAGATCTCTCAGAAATTGGTATCCGCGGGAAAATGCTTAACATAACTGAAAGCTACTTATCACATCGCACTTTCCGTGTTAGAGTTGGTAATGCTCTATCCAGACAATTCACACAGGAAACTGGGGTGTCACAGGGAGGTGTACTCAGCTGTACGCTTTTTATCATAAAAATGAACTCCTTACGTTCAGAAATACCGCGCGGCATGTTTTATTCTGTATATGTACATTATGTATAGATCGGTTTCAAGTCATGTAACCTCGCAATTTGTGAACGACACATCCAATTAGGTCTTAACAAAGTGTCTAAATGGGCCAGTGAAAATAGCTTTAAACTTAATCCCAATAAAAGCTCCTCTGTTCTATTCACACGGAAGAGAGGACTGGCCGCAGATCCCAATCTAGAGTTAAATCGACAGCGCATACCTGTGAACACAGAACACACATTTTTGGGCATCATTCTGGACAAAAAGCTAACTTTCATTCCACGCCTAAGTAATCTTAAGCAGAAATGCCTTAACACAATGAATATTCTGAAAATCTTGTCGCATGCGACATGGGAAAGGAAATGCCTTATGAACGTGTACAAAAGCCTTATACGTATACCTAGACTACGGGGCCGTGGTGTACCAGTCGGCCACTCCAAGCGCTCTAAAGATGCTTGATCCTATCCATCATCTAGGTATCCGCCTGGCGACCGGTGCCTTCAGGACGAGTCCTGTAGAGAGGCTCTACGTTGAAGCTAACGAGTGGTCGCTTCATCTTCAGAGGTCATACTGTAGTTTCATTTACTTTCTGAAAGTCAACGCGAACCGCGACCACCCCTCTTACGAAGCCATAAACGACATGACATATGTAACGCCGTTTGCTAATCGACCTGCAGCTAGAGAACCATTTGCTCTGCGCGTAAGAAAGCTTTCGGAGGAAATGGGTGTTCAGATTCTTGAGCAAAACCTTATGGTACCAGCAAAGCCATTGCCGCCGTGGCAGTGGCAGCTCATAGAATGCGATACATCATTCGTAGAGATTACAAAGCACGCTCCAGAGGCACATATAAGAATGCATTTCCTAGAACTCCAGTCCAAGTACTCATGCACAGAATTTTACACTGATGCTTCCAAGTCAAATGCCGGTGTTTCGTATGCAGCCATCGGCCCATTGTTTTCAGAATCCAACGTTCTGCACCCGGAAACAAGCATATTTACCGCAGAGGTTTACGCAATACTCTCTGCTGTTAAACAAATAAAGGTCACAAAAATCCTGTACTCACTGAACTATATTCTCTCCTGTGCAAAGTACATACATCTAATCAGCACATCATAATATGTTGGGTGCCTGGGCACAGAGGAATTGAGGGCAACATGCTTGCAGATGGAACAGCCACATCCAGTGCAACGAAAGCTGGTAACTCATCCATAGGTATCTCAGCCACAGACCTGAAGCCATTTTTGCGAAAACAACTTAGAAGACATTGGAAACAGATGCGGGACATTAAGACTTCCAATAAACTTCATTTAATCAAGCCCCCGCTTAGGAAAGTTCCCACCAGTAACAAAAATACGGCGAACTGAAGTCATTTTTGTCGCCTTAGGATAGGCCATACCTATGGCACACACTCTTATCTGTTGACGACGAAGTGTGTCTTTCATAGAACGCTTGTACCCTTGTCTCGTTTTGTTTCTCTGCAAAATCGGGGAGCTGCCGCTTCCTTGTTGCGGTAATGGATGAAGAAGCCGTCGAGGACCTTCCTGGCGCCCAACCATCACGTCGGGTCGCGTCCAGGAAACGTGGAAACGCGTCAAGTGACACGGACAGCGAGGCAACCGAGTTGTACTCGCACTCAGACAGCGTCGACTCGTCGGACGACGATTTCACGCTTGACATGAGCCGAACTACAAAAAGAAGACTGCTGTGGAGGTCATCATCGGCAAGTGTCTCCACCGTGAAGACAACACCACAGCGCTGGCCGTACACGATGCTCTTCATGCCCGTGGACCCTTTGTCCAATCTGCGACTCCTAAACAGGCAAGCCCTTTCTGCGTTTCTTGAGGGAATCGCACCAAATGAGATCAAAGACGTGAGAATAAACGCACGGGAGAATGTACTCGCAGTAGACGTTCTACACCGTAGTGCGCTGCAAAGCCTGCGGCACGTAACAGAGATCGACAAAGTGAAAGTGCGATCCATGATTCCTACAGGCTGCAATAGCACTGTCGGCGTCATTTATGATGTCGATATTTCTATACCAACGGACGACTTGCCTATATTAATAAAGCCAACTACAGAAGACACTCTTATCACGCACATCGCAAGACTTGGCAACACACGTTGCCTGAAGCTTGAGTTTGAGGGAGACAGCCTTCCCTCACACGTCAAAGTTGGCCACGTCCGCCATCCAGTCCGGCCCTACGTACCGAAGCCCCTGCAATGCTACAAATGCTGCAAGATGGGACACGTAAAAGGTGTCTGTAGGAACAATCTCGTGTGCCCACGGTGCGCTGAATCTCATTTGGAAGAAGCCTGCCGCGCAACTGTGTTAAAGTGCCCTAACTGCCATGGTAACCATGAGGCCTCATCCAAGGATTGCCCGCGGGTGAGGAACGAGCGAGCAGTACTCAAACGTATGGTACGGGATCATTCTACACACAGAGAGGCTGCCGCTACTCTCAGGCGGCGACGACGACATCGCCACCGAAGAGCATCACGAAGAGTTGCATCTACCGATAGAGATACACCATCTTCCAGCAAAGCGGCTACCATACCAACGCCGACTTCCACAAAGACGGACACTGCGACAACGAAGAAAGGGGCAACACTCGCTCCTCCTGAAGAGTGGCCTACACTTCCACGAGCACAACCTTCCTCGAAGTCACATCAAATCGCGCCGCCCTCGATAACCTCACAAACCGCTGATGCGACGACGACTGAGGATCGCCAAGTCATAGCGATGTTGAAGTCACTTATGGACGCCATGCGCATTCTACTGAGCAGCATGAAAACGCCGTCGGCGCAGAGCGCACTGCAGGTGCTGGACACCTTGAGTCCGGTACTTGCGGCTCTAGGGTAAAACCACAGCCCGAGAGATGGCGTCGTTTCAAGAGGAGGTCAAGAATGCATCTGTCTTTCAGTGGAACGCAAGAGGGCTTAAGTCACGCATGGCCGACTTTAGACAGTTTGTATTTACCCACCAATTCCCCAATATCGTGATATGCGAGCCAAACTTGTCAGCTCTCATCAGACTGTCCGGGTATGAGTGCTTTATGTCCGCTACCCACGGAGAGTGCAGCAAGATTGTTGTGTTTATACGCCGTGACTTGACTTATGTGCATCACCCAGTGCCTCCTGACGAAGTGAACCGATATGTTTGCTTGACAGTGAAGAAGAAAAAGCTCACGTTTACAATTATTGGTGCCTACTTATCTCCAACAGGTCGCCTGGATTGTGAGCGCTTACAGGGAATTTTGACATCGACTCCACAGCTGTGGGTGATCATTGGCGACTTTAATGCCCACCATTACCTATGGGGAAGCTCCAAAGTGAACTCTATAGGCAGAACATTGGTGTCCTTTGCCTCTGAACGCGAACTTTGCCTGTCAAATGTGGAAGCCCCACTTATCTGCGTGGATCAGTGTATAGTAGCTGCTTGGACCTTACCTTCGTTTCACGTTCGTTTTCGAGAAGAGTGCACTGGTTTTCTTATTTAGAAGCGCGAGGTAGCGACCACATCCCAACTTATTTGAAGATCGAAGGTCTGACTAGCTCCAGATCCCCCAGAGCCGTCCAGTGCACCGATTGGCCTAAATACAAAATAATCATGGAAGACTGCTGTCGTGACGGTACCTCCTGCAACCTAGAGGGCGCGATAAAGGATGCCATAGAAACAACCACGCATTCGTCTTTGAAGAGTTCTGCCCGCACCAATTTCGACATCGAACTCGAGAAACTTCGAGCAATTCGCCGTCGTGCGGAACGAAGATATAGACGCACGAAGTCCATTCATGACTTGAGATTGGCTAGACGAACACAAAATAAAATACAGCGTCACATGAACAAGCTGGCTTCCCGACAATGGGTATCCTTTTGCGAGTCCCTGGATCCGCGAAAACCTTTATCGCTTATATGGAGGACTGTTCGTGGCCTTCGCACAACCTTTGGTCAGCGCCACCCGTTTAAATCTCTGGCACTACATCTACAATGTAGGGAGATTGATGTCGCTGAATCTTTCTGCAGAAAGATTGCTGGCGAGGCAAATTCTGATGGAACGGGAACGGGGACGCTCGACCACCCACTGTTCTCACGCGATCCCCGCATGGAGTACCCGTTTTCAATGGAAGAACTAGAAGCTGCGCTGGCTTTGTGCAGGCGTTCTTCAGCGCCAGGACCTGACGGCATTACGTACCGTGCCCTGTGTAACCTAGGAGACCAAGCTCGGAAGGCACTCTTGCTCCTATACAACGACTCCTGGCAGACAGGTACGCTTCCGCAGAAATGGAAGTCAAGTCGCCTCATTCCACTTCTCAAAGCGGGCAAGTCGCCTTTGGACTTTTCCTCATACCGTCCTATCGCACTTGCAAGTTGCGTTGGAAAAACAATGGAAAGAATGATTTTAACACGTCTGGAATGGTACTTAGAGTACTATGAAATCTACCCAGACGCTATGACCGGATTCAGGCGTGGCCGTTCGTCTACAGACAACGTTGTTGACTTGGTAACATTTGCGCAACACCAGAAGGCCTGTAAACGACTATCTGCTGCTCTGTTTCTAGACGTTAAAGGGGCTTACGATAATGTCACCCATGAAGCCATCCTCGGCGCGTTAGAAACAGTAGGACTTGGTGGTAAGATATATATTTGGGTGCGCAGCTACTTACAGAGAAGATCATTCTACGTGCACACTGAAATGGCCCGAGTGCATTCTACGTGCACACTGAGTGCCTCAAGGCGGAGTGCTTAGCCCGACGCTTTTCAATCTAACCCTCATTGGATTAGTTGACAACCTGCCAAGCACCGTACAACTTTCCATCTATGCGGACGACATCTGCATTTGGGCATCAGGTGTAACACGACTTCAGCTTCGCGCTCGGCTTCAGAAGGCAGCCACAATGACATCTTGCTACCTTCGTCAACAAGGACTTGAAATTTCATGTGGAAAGTGCGCAATGGTGGCATTCACCAGGAAGCCAATGTCTGTTTACGGAATATCAATTAACAGACAACTTATACCATACAGCAGAAGTCACAGGCTCCTGGGAGTCGTAATTGACAGAGACCTGTCTTGGACTCCGCACGTGAATTACGTGAAAAAGCGGCTGTCTGCTATCTGTCACCTGTTCAGGTTCCTTGCAGGAAAAAGTTGGGGAGTATCCATACACGGTATGTTACAGCTGTACATGGTGCTGTTCGTTGGATTCCTTCGGTACAGCCTGCCTGCAATATCCAACACCTGCAAGACTAACCTCCGTATGATTCAAAGCATTCAAGCCCAAGCCCTTAAGATGTGTCTTGGCCTACCACGCATTGCGTCAACGGCTGAAACCTATTGCCATTGCCCAGGATTACCCAATCACGACGCACATTGCCGTTGAGACAATGCGTACGCACCTCAGACACTATGCTAGGACCCCTTCCCACCACCTGGCGAGCCTCACTGCTGAAAGGACCTGCTCGACATTTAGCGCTACTGTCAGTGCACATCGTGCATCGTTTACTTCAGGGTACGCACCTGCGGCCAAGCCAGTGCTTCCTCCGTGGTGTATGAGCCGTCCACAAGTACATATAACGATTCCAGGACTACAGAAGAAATCAGATGTATCGGCCCCTGCTCTAAAACAACTGAGCTTACTTCTCTTGCATGAAAAGTACAGCAACCACGTGCACATCTATACCGATGTATCGACTACGTCGTCCAGTTCTGGTGGTGCGGTGGTTATACCAACGCGAGGAATAACACTGCGGTTCAAGACATCGCATGTCACGACCTCAACGGCAGCAGAACTAACGGCTCTGCGTCGTGCACTAGAATTCATTGACTCGGAAAGACCTACAAAATGGGCTGTGTTTTCAGACTCAAAACCGGCATTACAGTGCGTGCAGTCAGTTCTCCGACGCGGCTGTCATGAACAGTTGACATACGAAACAGTGAAACTTCACCATCGCGTCCAACAAAAAGGCCACGAGGTTGTATTTCAATGGGTACCTGGTCATTGTGGAATCAGTGGCAATGATTCCGCAGACAACGCTGCTCGCACATCACACCAAGAAGAGCTCCGCGTTCCAATTCCACTTTCGAGGACAGACGCCGCAAGGCAGCTTCGACACCTGGCACGCAGTCTCTCACTGACCGAGTGGAAATCACCAAACTTACGATTAACACGAGTGCATCAATTAAACCCGTCACTGCAACTCCGACCTCCATTCGGACTTCCTCGACGTGAAGCTTCACTTCTCTGTCGCCTTTGGTTAGGAGTTGCCTTCACAAAGGCATACTCTACATTAATTGGAGCGACCGACAGTGCAGCATGCGAGGTCTGCGGCACCGACGAAACTATTGACCACCTGCTGTGCCACTGTCCATGATATGCTCAAGAAAGACAAGATCTTGCTAATGCGCTAAAAAAACTGGACGATCGGACGCTTTCCGTGCAGGTGCTGCTGGAACACCGCCCCCATCGCTCGTCGGACCATAAAGCGGTGAAGGCACTTTTGTGCTTCTTGAGGACGACGGGCTTGTGTCAACGTCTGTGACTATTAGTGCACTAACACACGCGTCAGCAAACTAACCGCTCATTTCTCTTTTTTCCTTCACTCCTCTCTCTCCCTGTCATCTTTGTGTTCCCTCTTCCCATTCCCCCGGTGTAGGGTAGCCAACCGGACGTTATCCTGGTTAACCTCCCTGCCTTCTGCCTTTGTCTTATTTCCTTCCTCCCGCCCCCCTTATCTGTTGACCGGCAGCGAACCTCCTACCTGCTGTAAGTGTGGCGAGACACTGACCGTCCTCCACGTCTTGATGGAGTGTCGGAAAGTGGAACCTGAAAGGAAAAAACACTTCCCTCTAGCCTACCGACAGCATACTCTTTTTCATCCGAGAATGTTCCTTGGTGCAGACCCGTTTTTTTTTTCAGAAAATCAGTTTTTAACTTTTTACAGGATGTTGGCGCATTGCAAATTATTGGCCCACAAGTATCGTAGCATCGCCTCTCGCCCGAGGCCCCTGCTGCGATAGTAGCGCCTTGTAGAGCACCTGCCTCCAGGCCCTTGCACTTAAGGGCCTCGGTGAGGCAGTAGTGCTACTGGTATTTATACATTTTATTATTTTACTCCGTCCGAGTATACCTTTTTGGTTCACAGCACACCTCACGAGCCATTGTCATCAATTTATTATGTTTACATGTTACTACTGGTTTTAGGCCCCTATACAGCCGCGTTAAATCTTCACAGTCAGCCATGTTTTCCTTTGTAATTATTTGTATTATTGAACACATAACACCATTGCTTGGCGCTCTTTGGCCATTACTGGCCCTTGCGCCATAAAACACCACATATCATCATCATCAATGTTCTGTTGCAGATTCAGTCATCCATCTTATCCAGTCTTTACAGTGTAGCCATATCACCATTTGCTTAGCCTCCTTATCTCCAATAGTTATCGCCAAGAAAGAAAAAGTGATCTAATTCGCATGTTTTTTGCCATTGAAGCAGTGCTTATTGTCGATTATTATTGCTTTCTGTAACCTAAACTGCATGTTAACACTGAGCTCAGGCGCGTAGCCAGGGGGGGACTGATGGGGCTTCAGCCCCTCCCCGAAATTGTTTCGTGCTGGCATGCACCGCCGACCAAAACTACCACCGACGCCGGGAATCATTCTGGATTTTGTCTACAATGTACTTTTCACTCTCGAAAAGACATTTCGGCACGAACATTGCGAACTCGGGCTGGATTTCGTGACAGCACCCTTGCAACTGGAGTCACGTAACGCAAGGAGCATCATCCGAGTACAAACTTTCAAGGGCGTTTCCATTAGCGAGCGGGCGCGTTGCGGCATCTCGCAGCGGCCGCGGAATCTACGGAGCGCATGGATTTCAATTACGAAACTTAATGGGTATAAAGTTCTCATAAACTTTTGACGCGAAAGGTGTACTGACATTTCCAAAGGCGTGCTTTAAAAGATTTTCAATTCTGGAACTTTATGTGGTTAATGTTCTTATAAACTTGGGCCTACATGCGCGCACTGGAGCCTCGTGTCCAAGCGATTCCAGAAATTGAAGCACGCGCTCGCAATCTTCCACACACACAAATATACTAGCTATCACCGTGACTGTCAGCTAACAGCTGATAATTTTCTCCAAACATTTTCAGGAAACGTGCCCAATGTGATCCATCAGCTGGACCAGGGCAGGCAAAGTAAAATGTGAGAAAACAGAAGAAAGTAAACGGCCTATTATTGATGATTTCTTGCGGGCGACAAGGTCTGGCTCTCCGTGGTCACAGGGACAGTGGCCCTATGGATTTAAGCATAGCCCCCACTGAAAATACAGGTATTTTCAGAGCGCTTCTTTGCATGCGAGCTGATTGTGGAGATACAGATACATCAGTAATTCCTCGTATTTAAGCCCAGACGCACAAAACCAAATAATAGAAATTTGTGGTGAAATTATCAAAGAAAGCCTAGATGCAAAAGCAAGCTGCTTCTCCATACTTCCTGATGAAACGACGGACATCGCTGGAATCGAACAGCTTACTGTTTGTGCAAGGTACCTAAACAAGTATGCCAACGACATCGACGGAGTGTTTTAGGTTTTAGCACCGGAAAAGATTCTCATCTCTGACTGCCATTGCAGGTTCTATGTAAATGTGTAAATACTGCTGCAGATTCTAGTCACCCTTCCAGTGACCACTGCCAGCGCAGAGAAAATATTTTTAACAAGAGTTTACTAAAAAACTACTTGCGCTCTACAATGTCTATGGAACGCATGGTTAGGCTGGCGCTTCTATACACCCATAGAGACGTCGGCATCAACGTGTCCGAAGTCATTGACCGCTTCGCTCAGCTTCCCCGCCGAGAGAAGTTTGTCCTTTAGATAGGCGAAGCAGCAAAAAATCAATGCAAGTAAAAAGCTCTGTTCCTTCAGGTCCATAAGCTTTTAATTATGAAAACGTATGACTGTTAATTAGCTTTTAAAACCACAGAAATTTTCGCTGTTTATTCTGGCAGTTAGCATCATGATCAAAATTATCATGCGAATACGAAAATTATGAGGACATCAATAACCAATTTTGACCGACCTTGCTCATTGAAAGCCCGACCCACGCGGCGTTTGCCAAAAACACACTCGGATATTGGGTAGTTCAACTTGCCGCATCATCTGTGGCTTTCGTTTGTCCTTTTCTTTCCTTTTTAGCTACCTGCTTTTATTTCTTTTTTGAAACGAAGCAATTACCCTCCTTTATTTTGGGTGCAGAATAACTGTTGGCGCTATGCAGGCAGTTAAATTACACATTTTCGCAGTGATTTCTGCATTCTTCCTCTATTATTCTACCCATATGGCGCTATCGCGACCGCCGCATGGCCCGAGTACATATCACGATTTCTGATATCATAGTTTTGTTCTTGCCTGGATCATCTGTCTTTCTGTGCGCAAGGTTTACTATCTGTGACTGCGCAACAGGTTTATTTGTCTTGTTTGGCGCATTATATAGAGTGACGCTTGCTTAAATACGTAGATTTATTGGAGACTTATGCGTATCTTTAAATATATTGTTGCGAGGTTTTGTGTATACAAGCAGTGAACTTTGTTTCCAGTGACTCTTTTTTGCCCTTTGGCGAGTTGTATCTTTGCATTTGTATATTCCATTCTATCTTCGCATTTCTAATGCATATATTGCACAACTCTTACTTTTTATTTATACTCACAGTTGCGAGTATAATCTCGGTGTAATTACAATACACGACCGGTTACAGCTGCTCCTGCGCAATCTATTGCAAGGAGGGACAGCGTCATTGAGATTTTTTCCTGGCCGTTGCATATGTATAAAAATGTAAACAAGGTTCTTGAATCACAAAGATTCATCAATATATGTGTCCTTAACTTATTCATTTCATGGCCTTTACGTTTTTCATATCAGCTGCATGCACTGCTTTGCTGGTTTAGAACTGATATAGTTTTAAAATTCGTGTGATATTTTCTTTACTTACTAAATAGACAAAAAAATGCGGAAGCATTGACATCAGTTATTTCTGCCACAATTTTTGGGGCATACAAATATATGTTTTTTTGAAAAAATACCTATTTTACTTGACAGTGCATAGCGTTCAGTAATTCGTTTGCAGCATCTAAGATACAATAGTATGGGCAATGCAGTTATTATTCCTACATTTGATCCCTCGACAAATTTTATAAGGAGGAGGCCGCGCTGCAACCTGAGCCCCCCCCCCCCCCACCTCCCCGAACAAGATTTCTGGCTACGCCACTGACTGCGCTTTATGGCAAGCTTACTGAAAGCTAAAAAAGAATACTGGGGGTTTACTTCTCCAAGTTATGTTTTTAGACATCAAAAGTTTGGTGCTTGATGGCGAGCCGTATTTGCGGAATGCTTGCAAAAACAGTAGCTTACATTGTCTTTCACTTGAATAGAGATATCAGCATCGCCGAGACAGCCACCGCCTACTTGCCTGTGAGCGAGAAGCTGTGGATCTGTTCATTGCGGATCCAGAAATAAAACAAGGAGGACAGGCGAAAATGAACTATTCTGTATCATGTACATTCGCTCTCAATTCACATGCTTATTTTATGATGCCAGCTGCTAGAGTTTTAAAGAGAACTTCGCAGAGAAACTTCATCGAGTATCTTCACGTGGCCTGAACTTCCACGAACTCACCAGGAACCAGATAAAGAGCAGCAAGATTGGTCACAACTCGAATTTAACAATATTGCTAAAGAGTCACGCGACACAACATATATCTTGCGTTGCATTACCACGAACATGGCTCCACACAATAGCTTACTCTGAAAACATATGTGAATGCAGGGAATTGCAGTACGTTTACCATTGTAGTGAAGTTGATCAGCTCGATCACAGAGAAGAGAAAGGAATGACAAATTGTCATTCCCCCTCCCAAATTGGCAATTCTTTCTGAACAGATCAATCGTATATGTATTTTTATTTAATATAAATACTACAATGAGTATGGTTATTGTATCGGAGAGTAGATAAGAGTTGGTCAGCAATGTCAAATGCACACAACCTGTGACTTACAAAACAAATTAAACTGGTCACTATTTACTGAGTTTTCTTTTGTGTGTAACAACTTGGCTCTTGACAAGTTTCTCATTCTGTAAAGGTTTATATAGTGAAATATTGGAGGCATTTGAGGTATCACCTGACCCAAGGGACTTCCAGTGGCAGCCTGTCTGGATCTCGTGATTCCTGACACACACCAATATACAGCACATCTGACTGCAGCTGTGGGAAAATGGGGATAAGGGTTGATTGTGAGATTGATGGCAGTTCCCAAGTTTTTAACCTAGTACCTCCTCTATACGAGGTCAAGACTATGCCACTAGACCACTGCTGTGCTGCAGTCACCATAATATTAATTACTCATTGTACAGCTGGGCTTGTTGGTAAAGATAGACCTAATGCCAACTCAAGTGACCACCGTGTGTGTCTGCTCATCCGTGTTCTCATGCTGTGGCTCAGCCTTGAATGCATGTGTAGTTTGAACACTGGCTACTATATTTTGACTACTAATATAATTTCTGTTTTTTAACTTATAGCCAACTAATGTACCTCATACTACATTCTGACTGTTGCTGCAGTGCAGTGGGATTTCTGTGTAACACACTGTCTTCTACCACTAAATGGCCGAAAAATGAAAAATAAATAAATGCACATCCCACACACAGTGAGGATTTATGTTACGAGAAGCATTTTTCAGGTAAATGGCTGCAAAATGGCTGCAAAAACACCGCGGCCACACGTTTCAGCTTTGCTGGTTAACCATCTGTATGGAGTGCTTGGGCGGTGATTTTTTTTCTTTTTTTTCTTTTTTTTTCTTCACCTTTCACGCTGCACAATGCTTATTTCTACATCATATTAGGGCAGATAAGTAGCTTTTTTTTATTTTCAACACCTTTTAAACAGTGTGTAGTAATGGTGAGCACAGTATATTAGTGAAAATATATAAAAATTTGCATAATGCAGATCAATAAGCGTTGCCTCTAGGATCACTGAAAATCATGTCAAGAAGCATGGATAACTCTCACTTACTGAGTGCACATAAAAAGCACTTCCAGAAGGTGGGCTCAAATGCTCAAACTTCAGTCACAGGATGCAATCTTGGTGGTCACCAAAATATGGGCCATGACCCTGACACTGCCTACATTAGATTCAGCATGCAGTTGTGAAGTGGCCTGGGAAGTTCAGAAATAGATGTGAAATTATTTTAAAGTAAAGTACATGCTATTGTTTGTACCTGTGGTTTTGCCTGCTTATAGCATAACTGGCGCTATCTAGCACACTTGTGATAAAAACAGTTCCCCAAAAGAAAGGCGCTCCTTTTTGTAAAACTTTCGTGACTGTATATCAGGTCTGATACAGTCACAAGATCACAAAAAGGGTCTGAGAATCCAAGACCCATTTCCTTAAAGCAAAGACCGCAAGTTTAGCATAGAGCCAGTAACCAGGAAGTCAATCCTACTCACACATGCCTATTTGATTTTCTCATTTAGTTTCAGGTTCACCTAAACTATTGCCATCATGATCGCCATCAAATAATATGGTAGCATCAATTTTTGTATTAATCATTTAAGCATTGAAATGTAAAAGCTTGCAGCAGAGTGAAAAGTCAGAAGAACAAGGGAAGAGAGCGGAGGCATCATATTCTAAAATTTCATATTTTTAGTGGGTTGCAGTGTAATGGAAATTGGCAAGCACTAATTCAGCGACAAGGCCACTGGACACAGGAAAAGCAGATTTAACTGAAACACAGCAGCCTGTAAGAAAGAAAGGCAACAATCTTTCTTTGCGATGCTTGGTCTGAATCACTGTTTTACATGCCATCGGTGATCACGAACATGCTGGAGGTGAAGCATATGCTGTGGCTCATTTTGCGTCGCCTGTGCACTTATCTTACTAAAACCATTTGTGAAAAAGCATGCCAACAATAATTCAGAATTGAGCACCGTGTGTGTCATCAAGCATCACATCATAGCCACAAGAACATTCAGGTGTCGCCAGAAGTAACCTGAACAATGAGGACACATCTATAGCGGCTTAACTTTAACAAACTGAATGCCTTGGAAGGAAGATTCACTGAGCTAGCACATCTACGGCAACCCAACCAGAAATCTCGAGCGCCCTCTGAAGAAGATGTGAAAAGGCACTCAATGTGTACATTACAGGCCTAGGGTTGCAGTGCCCAATGTATTATTTATGCTATGCGGTCTTTGATACCTACAAAATGTGATTTAAACATAAGAAACACAGGAGCCTATAGTCATGTTTTTTCTATGCTTGATCGAGTTCTCAGTTGTGGATAGCTTAGCAAACTGATTACTAATTAATTACTATGTAGCGACAAAGGCAGGCACCAACTAAGGATGTGAAAGAAGACGGTTGTTGGTGTTCGTGCTCACTCTGCTTGGCCATGGACCAAGCCCCTTTTGTGAATCTTTATTCCCGACATAAATCATGCTTACAGCTAAATTTGTACACACATTTGGGCGTGCTGGTTCTATTGCTCAACCTTGAACTTTGTGTGCAGACTCTACCTCCAGCCTTCGCTATGCCTGACCACAAGGAACACCAAGATGCCACCTCACCGCCAGATGTCAAATGATGTGGCGTGTCAAGGCAGCAAGACTGTGTTGTATTCAGCAGCACTGACAACCATATTGTGGAGGACCGGCTTTCCTCCTATGTACAACATGACACGTTAGCAGAATAAGAACAAGGAAAGGCCCCACACATGTGCACGGCGCTAAACTGGATGCACTACCTGCAAGAGAGAATGAGGGAGCTTCACGTCACTCGAGCACCTGCCTACAAATATTTTTTGGGGGCACAGCATCGAAGCTGTGATTGAGGTAATGCCCAGCCTTTGTATCGAATACAAAGCACGATACGCCAAAATAGAGAAACCAAAAACAACTGCACGCACAACGCATCACCAAAGCAAACACAACGAGATGGACAAACACTCGTGTACGTCTATTTAGGTGCGCGTTAAAGAAGCCCAGGTGGTGAAAACTAAACCTCATAATGATATCGTGGTTTTGCCTCGTAGACCCAAGAATTTATTTAAATTAAAAAAGAGAGAGAAAAGCATGCGGCTGCGTTCTTCGGCTTTTTTCTGGGGATGTAAACAAAATAATTGTAAATTATTCTCCAGTCTGATTTCCGAGAAAAACATGTTACGCTTATCCTATATTTCGTACATAAATGTAATGCCGTTCCCAAATGTATGACCGCTCAACTCAGCAGCTTGTATAATATAAACGGCTGCTTTCAGTTATTCGGTGCACTATCATAATGACCATAACGAAACAAAGGAGCAACATACCTCACATACACGTAGAGATATGTGCAAATCTGTTGCGTTCGTTGAAGATGAGTGTGGTACCACATGGGGCACCCAGATTTAATGGGTGCCCCTGTTAAGGATTAATGGTGAGACTGTAAAAAAATTTTCTTGTCTGAATCAAGTTAGCAGATTCACAGGCTGCCCCAAAACGGGGCGTTCATATTCAATTATGGATAGGAAATTGTTAAGCGGTACTTCATCCGTGTGTTTATTCTCTCAGGAACTGCGCCTCTGCACAACAGCCGAGTCTCTCCCACAGCAGAATCATTCGGAATAACAGGTTCTTTCGTTTAATGGTTTCAGACGGTTCTATGAGGCGGAGCCTCCCAGAACCCAATTGAGGACAAAGCCGTTTGTTGGACAAACACACACACAAACTTTTAATAAAACTAAAAACGAGAATAAAGAACCCCATAAAATAAACACTCAAAAAGAACTCATACTACAAAACACACTCGGAGCTAGAACGCTAATGATATCATGCAAGTTCGGGCAGGCAGCGAGGGTGTGTGCGCACAGCAGTCTTGACGCGGCGAAACGGAGACGAGACGGTTCAAGAAGTGGCGTCGATCTCACCAAAGGTCGGTGTATCGGACGGTCGTACAGCTAGGCAACCAGAGCGTGGCAGCTCTTGCTTGGAGGGCGAAAACAGGCGGCTCGGTGACACAGGCAGACGGCATCGGCGTTCTGGCCAGGCAACTCGGGCCCGTAGCCCGACAGCTCACATTCTGCCCACGGGCGCAGATGCTCACCGGCCTCGGGCAGCAGTTCCCGAATGGATGGAGTGGCGACGCCCAGGAATGGGTTGGCAGGAGGCCCCGGGCGGGTGAAGTCCTGGTGGCTTGGGTCCGGAACCCAACGGCCATCTTCAACCCCCGATCCGGTGGCTGACCTTCTCCTGGTGCCGCTTCTGGAACTCCTCCTTCTGCCAGCGCGGCTCGCTTTTCTGCCACTCTGGCCGATTTGTCGTTCCTCATTGGCTGCTTGAGGTTTCGTGTTGTCTTGCGATTGGATGTATTTCTTTTGTTGATTTTCTTCTTGTTGTTGTTGCCTCAAAACATGGCTCGTGGCGCGTGTTCACGTGCACTTCGACGTTGTCGTCTTTCATCAGCGTGGAATTCGCCTATTATGTGTATATATGAAAGAGTGAAATAATATGCAGAGCAGGCATAACCATGGTATATATATATATATAAGATGGTTATGCCACTCTGAATATTTTTTCACTTTTTCAATTGAATAGTTTTAACCACCTGGGGTTCTCTAACGTGCACTATCCAACGCAAGTTCACGGGCATTTTGCCTCCATCGAAATGCGGCCGCCGCGGCCGGGATTCGTTCCCGCCGGATTCGTTCACGCCACACGCGCGGTGTGGCGCCCCCTAGCGGAGTATGCAGCGCCTGCCGTCGCGCCTCTAACCTAAGCTGCTTCGCATTAACGCGCGCGGAGCCGCAGATGTTGCCATTCGTTGCGCAATCCGTAGAGGAGAGGAGCGTCGGAGAAGAGGAATGCCGTGGAGAGATGAGACAAGGAGAGGAGGGGGAGGAGGATGCGCATGCGCAGTGTGGGTGTGGACGCTGCACGGCGGATGGATGGAGGGAGTGACATCGCCCCGACCATAAGCTGCTTCGCATCTAAAATGCGCTGCCTAGACGTTCTGCGAGAAAAACTGGGCACCGCCAGCGTCCGCGTAGCGAAAGTGCACTCGCTAGCAGACGACGCGCTTGACAAAGACAGCAGAATCCGCCTTTGGGTGGATGGATGGATGGATGGATGAGGCTGAACCCTTTATATCGGGCGGTGGCATACGCCACCTAGCCATGACTATTAACATATTTTGTACTTTGTGGTGGGTGAAATTTCACCCCTGCCTTGATTTTAGCCACCAATCAGATAACCTCCGTTTGGTTATTTCTACCCGCTTAAAGTCTATAGACAAGAAAACGATCGCGTGAAGGCGCTGCTGCGCTAAAGCCCCTTTGTGCTGTGCCTCCTGACAGCGCCCCCAATGTGGAAATTTCAAGCAGCGCGGTCGCTCCGTGGTGCAGTCAGGCCCCGGAAACTCTCGAGTTCACCAAATGGCCACAGAGGGCGAAAAATCAACCGCGGCGCGTTCCAGCATAAGCGCGCAAGTGGAGCTACTGTAATTTGGTCGCATACTTTAGTTTGTATTTTTTCTGCCAGGGGCGCTCAACGGGGCTCAGTATTTAATCTATTAATGTACATATAATAACCGATAAACCCAGTTACGATGTCATTTCTTTACAAAATAAGTAGTCTATTGTTTTTATTTGACTTCTGTTATTAAAGTCCGTTATTTGTTACTTGAATAAAGGTTTTGAGGCCTCACTCACGTGTGATCAGCAGCAGCCCACTGGTATCGATTGCAGTTCGTGCCGTTTATCGATTCAAATTGTACGGCGGTAGTATTTGCGAGCGGGGTGGTCGTTTCCTTTGAGCAGCATCACGCAGGTTCGTTTTAATTAGATATCAATAATATCTCAGCCAGTTTATGCGTCCAACATTCGATAGCTGCCACCAAGCGAACTTGTTTAAAGACGGTAAACTTTATCAGCTGCGGCGTTTCACTAGCATAACGGCTGCATGCACGGCTTCCGCCGTTTGTGATCTGCCGCGTCTGGCCGCGTAATGACGTGTTGCTCGAAAAAAAAGTGCTGGCCAGCACGAAAATTCATCGCTAGAACCGAGCACAGTCTGCTTGAAGACTACCCGCGAAAGCGGATTAATCTTGCAGCCCCTGGGCTTGTGCGCCGGTGAGTAAAAAAGCAGTGCATCGCATTTTCAACTTTGAATTTCTTTGCGTGCGAGGCGGATAAAGCAGATTCCTGTCGTCATTTCTTGAAAGTAGAAAATAGTAATAATTATAAAGTTATTGCCCTTCCAAAGCAATTCAAAGGAGGCTCTTGCTATTTTGCCAAGTTGCTAAAATTGCTAACATGAGTACAGCATAGATAATAAAGTTTTGGCTATTTCTGCATAAATGATACACCGCGATAAATTCACTGCACGTTAGTGACAAGTGTACTTCCGGTGATACAGTTAGATTAACTGAATTTGAGACATAATAAAATGACTGTGTTTATTACTAGTATCTGGCAGAAACAATTGTCATCTAATCGAGACTTGACTAAGCACAGCCCACACAAGGACACCACTGAAAGAAATGCACACTCAAAACACACTTTCTGTCATGGAGCGTTTCGTGCATTGTTCTCTGACATACATGAATCACAAACTCAAGCACACTTCCACCATAGTAATTGAGGCTCTTTTTTCTTTCGACTCCAGCCTCCAAGACGCTGCTCATAATTGGGCTCATCCCTTTGGACTCTATTGTCTCTGGACGTACGAGTCAACCGTGAATGTGTCACCACTGCAAGTAACATCAAGGGCCAGAATCATCACAGGGTATGTATCTGAACACTTCAACCAGAACCGTGATTTATTCATTTTTGAGACTAACTTTCGTTTCACCATTTTTTGCTTGCATGTGTGTCATGGCTTTGTCATTTCTCTTTTCAGGAAGACGGACAAAAGAGAGATTATTGGTCTGCAAGCTGCCCACGCTAAGCCACAAGATGCTCAACTGTCACCATATTGACAACAGGTCCTCTTGAACTACGTGCCTCACTATGAAATGTTTGGAAGTTTACCAGATAGAGAGGTGTGAGCCCTATTAGGAAAGCAGCAGTCTACAGCTCTGTATCGTACCGAGCGGGAATGAGAAATTTGACATGCAAGCTTAGTTGCTTTTAAGGGCGTTTTGTGACAATCGGGGAAGTAACATGTTGAGTCCCAACTTGTTTCTTTTCCAGTCATTATAGCCGTGACGACCAGAACAGAAACAATGTAGCAAGCTCCTACTTGCTAATGCACAAACTCTGTCAACTGCTCTTTGCAAATCAATTTGACGGGCATCAGTACCATGCTTCCTCACAACGATACTTTGTTACATGAAAATGCAAAGAATTTTAAAATGAGCAAAAGCGCTTAATGCAATTTTAAGGAAATGACTCTTCATGTTGACTGAAACTCTGGCAGTCACTCTTCATTTTATTTTTTGTTTAAAGTACCCTCAGGGCCACCTGGCATTAAAGAGGGGATTGGTTACAAAGTAGTAGAGGAAAACAAACAAGTGCAGTGAGTTCTTGTAACATATTGATTCTCCTGATTATACAATGTTAGCTAATGTTTTGCAAAAGGTTTGTTATCTGTGATGGCTACGATACTTGGTGGTTTCCACTTCTGAGATGTACGGGGCATGAAAGAAAGACTTCGTGCTACATGAATCAATTCCTACCTTACTGCTATGATAGACGCAGTTTGAAATGCACTGAGGCCGCAGTATGAAATCGTCATGAAGTGTGGTGAGATAGAAAATTTTATGAAATAGCAAAAGCTGGCCGACTTTGCGGTGATTAGCTAGTGGAATGAGTGCTAGGCTAGTTTACATTGAAGTTATACTTGCGGTACGGTTATAATTAGAAATAATGAAATGAGTAGAGTTACTGTGTACTAGTTCAAGTGAAGTAATAAGCTTAACGCGACTGGCATCCCATAATGCAGATGCATATTCAAGTTTCGAGCGAATTAGTCTTGTAAAGCTGTAGTTCTATAGTAGACGGTGCTTTGGAAAAGTTGCGCCATAAGTACCCGAGCATGTGATTAGCATTGCTAATGATGTACTCTATATTAATGGTCCAAATTAAGTTATTTATAATGTTTACACCGAGATATTTATATGACATGACAAAATCTAAGGGAACGTTAACATGGCAAGTGCTAGGATTAAAATTAGATCTGGAAATACGCATTATTTTACATTTGTTTACTACAAGAGGCTCATATGCAGTTTTCATGAAATCAATAACTAGGCTAGTACTGCACCATAAGAGATATCTAGAAAAGGCAAGCTCACACAACAGGCCAGCCTATTTCACACTTCACAAACTTGAGAAATCACTAAAAACAAATATTCTTTCTCTTCAAACAGCAGATGACAAACCTGAGCGCAGTGTGCTCCCAAAAAGATTTTAACATTCAGCTAATCAACAGTGGACGAGCACAGGAAACCTCAGCGTGGGAACTTGTCTTCATCTCGGCCCTCACAAATATGTTTGCTTGGTGAAACCCTGGCTCCAAGCTGAGGCTTCCTTTGCTCACCTGTTACTCAACTGAAGTGTTCATCTCCTTGCAACCTCTTTACCCTGTTTGAATACATATACCGAGATGCTTTTTCAACATGAAACCACAAATTCCATTTTCCAAGGATCTGTGAGCATTAATTGGGCTTGCTTATATGTTGATTAAGTGCCCCTGTTTATTCACACAATATTTCCAGAAGTCCTTCTAAGCACTGCTGTCTCCATAACGTTACTTGGTTTCCCTACGAGTACTCCACTTGTGTCAAAGCCTGTACTGCCGCACCTGAGCACTAAATGTGCAGCCGAAGAATATCCAGAGCAGAAAATATGTGATGTAAAATCTAGCATAACGCCCCCCCGCCCTTCTCCTACACTTCGTGCTACGAGAGCAATGGGACATTGCAGCTCGAGCTTATCTTGCTGACAGTACATTTTTGCCGAGCATTTTTTTATGTTCCTTTCTTTAATCTAGCTGAAATCGTCGAACGCAGCGAATGTAAAACGTCAAGCAGCACTGTACGCAATACAAGTACGAGGGCAGCTCAGCATACATATCACTGTCTGAACCTTCGTTCGCCCTGCTTTACGGCACGCCGAACACGATGAGAAAACTTCGCTCGGTTTCAGCTTTGCGTTCAATTACATAGATGGTTATCTGTGTTTCTGTATGTTGTAAACTCAGTGACGGACAACATTAAGTCCACCTGAGCTGTACGAAAATTGTGAGCATGTACTGCCTCATTCACCATTGACAATAAACAATGTAAGCTTACTTGTTTGAAGTGTTTTATTGCCAATTGAGGCCTCTCGGTCACTTGGCGACATATTCAGATATCTGCAGTCATGTTAGAGTACAGTGCACACGAATACCACCCTGAAAGCGGTAACAAAACACCCCAAACCAGCGAGCGAGCAGCGCGACCAGCCCTACTCTAGTACACTCTAGCCCTACGAACCGCTACCGTAGCGGCCATATTGCTCACTAAGTAATGATGATGATATTAGTTTTGATTCTGCCAGCGCCATCTCTCAGTCGCATACTTTAGTTCACAACGCGACCGCTGCGCTTTTTTCCGTTGCAGTGTGGAAGGTACAGTTTCCCTTCTCTAAGTTTGTATGGGTGTTCTGTGGTGCAGTCTCCGCTTTGTTTACACTGTTTCGCCCGCGCTTTCCTTCGCTGCTCATGCTCACGGCGCTCCGTTTTCGACGGCGGCAGATAGCCTGCTTGCTGAACAGCAATGCAAAGACTGCAGTGCGATTTCAAGACGGTTGCCGACGCCAACAGCTTTTTTTGTGGCGGCAACCTCAAGAAAGGGGAGCGCCTGCTTCCACACGTGTGTGGTGTTGAAAAATTGTGGGCGGTGATGTGACAGTGAAAGCCAAGTGCGTGTCGGAGGTGTCCAACAAGATTGCATACGACATCGAGTTAGAGGTACACACCGAGTTCAGTCATTTAGTCACTTTTATTTCTCTATGGTGCAGTCACAAAGCGGTCATGCATGCTTGCAGAGATGTGCAGAGACGGTGACGATTGCGGTTGGTTTCGTTGGTCGCTGGGCGCGCACACACGGCTGCTCTCAATTTGGCTCCCAGGGAGTGGCATCAGCACTGTCGGAACAGAAATAACACATGCATTTGGCACCAATAAGCCAACAAAATTAATTAACGATGTAAGTACTACAGATGTGCATAATGCCTTTTATCATGCTGTATAAATATTTAATGTATATCAATATTTAATGTATATCATGCCTTATTCAATGCTAGAGTCATGGCAACGTATTGCATTGTTGAGCAAGGTATCTTTTCACTGGTCATGAGAAATCACTCGTACAAACTGCTCCGTGAAATGAACCCAGGTCACGGTAACCAGCGATTACCTTGAGACCAGCAGCACGAGCGCAAGAATTAGCGATACATGCCTCACCAAAGCAGATCTAGTTTCTCGTCGGGGGAATGCCCCGCCGTATAGCAAAAGTAAGCTCACACCGATGGCCGGCTACTACACGAAATGAAGATTCTTGGCGGGAAGAGTGAAGGAGGAAGAATATGTGCAAGGTGGCAATTACTTTAAAACATGCTTGGATATTGTGAACCTAGAAAGCATGGCCAAGCAACAAACATAACGCGCGCGTCTCGGGCAGCTGCTTTGCGATCTGCCGCTTACCGACGCATGCGATGACCGCAGCTTGCATTAAATACGAATTGCCACCACACACAGACAAGTAACGTGCGGCCCTATTTGTTGCCTATAGAACTAGGAATTTAAGTTGCAGCGTTTGTAAAAAGGATAATGGCGCAAGGATAAGGCGCATATAAATAGGCCAACGATGACGACCCTCGTCAGTGGGCATGGGATGGCAGCAATGGCGCAGTCCTTGCTGAGACCGTTCTTCTTTTACATCCAGATTCTTGCACTAATCGGGCCGTTTCCTGTTCGCGCCTGGAACCCATCCAGCGGAGCCTGTACTGCGCCCTACCTTGCTGAAAACCCGGCCTTTGTATCAAGCGGCGGTTTGCTGTTTCCTTTTTCGTCTGCGCACGACGGAAATGTCAGCGGAATCATCGCACCGAATCCTTTCATCAAACCAACGGCATCGACGCATGCGTCACCCTGTGCTGCGCATATAAATAGGCCAACGATGACGACCCTCGTCAGTGGGCATGGGATGGCAGCAATGGCGCAGTCCTTGCTGAGACCGTTCTTCTTTTACATCCAGGTTGGTAACTCGACTTCCCTTTACTGTAAGCGCTCTAGCAATCACGCTTTGCTGCTCGTCCCATGCCCGGACATTTTGTGGTGTTTATTTACCGACTGTGTACATGTTACAAAGTTGCTTGTGATGTCCGGAGACATTGAGCTTAACCCTGGCCCTGATCCCAGTTGCAGCAATAACCTGGTTCTCGAGGCCATTAGCTCTCTTGCTACTAAAACGGATGTGCGTCACGCTGAGCTAATCTCAAGTCTTAATGAAGTGAAAGCCAGCCAAAAATTACTTGAGGAGCGTGTTACAAGCATGAATGCCAGATTAGCGTCCGTAGAGGACAAAGTTGCTGCACTTGAAACTCAGCAGGAACCTGCTCATATCCGGGGCATCATTACCGAGACCATGAAAAGTGAGAGTGCATCGGTGCAATCTCGTCTGGACGATTTAGAGGACAGGTCAAATAGAGATAACTTGATTTTTTATGGTATCGCCGATGGTGCCTCGGAAACTTGGACGGAAACCGAAAAAAAAGTTCGTTCAATTCTTATGCAATTTTTTGAGCTGCAATTACCCGAAGAGGGAATTGAGCGTGCGCATCGCTTAGGTGCCTTCGTAAAAAACAAATGTCGACCAGTGGTAGTGAAACTGGCATCATTTAAAGTAAAGGAAAAAATAATAACACAAAAGAAGAAACTGAAAGGGTCTGGGGTATCCATTCAAGAAGACTTCTGTCAGGCAACTAGAATGACTAGGAATGAGGTAATTGCATTGGGGAAGTCTTCCGAAAAATTGTATCATCTAAGGTACAACAAATTGTTCATCAACAAAACGTGCTACGTGTATTGCTCTCAAACCGATACTGTTTATGAACTTCAGCAGAACAGTATTGCTACTGCCAGCGGTAATGTAGGCAACAGTACAATAAATTTCCCTGTGAATACCCCCCATCCCGTGTTTCGAGTTAGCATCGCGTGGCCGTACAGAATAAGCATGATAACGATTACTCTGTGCTGTTCACTAACATCCGCTCCATCATTAATAAGCGCGATGCCCTGTCTGCGCTGATCGACACGTGTAATGCAGATATTGTTGTTTTAGTTGAGACCTGGCTTTCAGATAAAATTGGAAATTCGGAACTTTTCGCCTGCAGTAAGGCTTACAATATATATAGAAATGACCGAATAGGGCGATGTGGCGGTGGGACCTTGATCGCTGTTTCATCTGATATCACCTCTTTTCATATACACGTGCCTTCGCACATTGAATTCTTGTGCTGTTGTATTCACGTAAATAACAAAGATGTGATATTTGCCGCCTGCTATCGACCACCCGATAGTACATCCACATTTTGCAATGAACTATTTGACTGTCTTAACCAAATCGTTGTTGAATACCCAAAAGCACCAATATTCTTGCTCGGTGATTTCAATTTCCCCGGCATTGACTGGGCTGTTGACTTCCCATCAGTGACTCTATCTTCATCTCAATGTTCATCCTTTCTTGATATATGTTCGACCTTTGGCCTCACCCAGCTTGTTAAAGAGCCTACCCGTGTCACTGCAATTTCTGCCAACATCCTTGACCTCGTCTTGACCACATCTCCTGATTAAATTTCTTCATTATCAATTATACCTGGTTTAAGCGATCATTTCGTGATTCATTTTGCAATCCCCCTACACTCGCCCCAGCGTCTAAAATACTTTAAGAAAATTTGTGACTACAGTAGAGCAGATTTTTCCTCGATCAATAACGAGTTGGGAAGTTTTGCCGATTTCTTTTTTCCACAGTTCTGGGAAAGGTCTATCGCAGAAAACTGGCTCCTTTTCAAAAACAAGGTTGAAACAGTAATTGAAAAATATATCCCGACTCGCCTATTATCTCCATGCAATCGGGCTCCTTGGTTTAACTTCAGTTTAAAACGGCTTCTTAACAAGAAAAAAAACGCATTTTTCGACGCTTCAAGCTCACTGGGGAAGCCAAAGCAAAAGCTGCCTACGTAGCTATCGCATCTGAATATAAAATGGCCATCCGCTCAGCCAAGAATTACTTTTTTTCTGAAACACTACCACATCTGCTCACAACTAATCCTAAGAAGTTTTGGAACGTTATCAACGTACGCAAACCTAAAGAAATTGTTCTGAAAACTGACGCTGGATTTCCTGTCCCCCGTGAGCTTTGCTCAACGGCCTTTAACAACGCATTTTCGCTATCTTTTTCTGACACTCTAATAAATACGTCACCGTCTGCACGTGCCTTTACGTTCCTTGATATGGAGCCGATTTTGATCGACATTGATGGCGTATACAATTTGATAAAAAAAGCTAAACTTTCCTCATCGGCAGGTGTTGATAACATAAATTACAAATTCCTTAAGAGTACTGTAGCATATTCATCTGCTTTCTTGTCATATATTTTTACTCAGTCTTTGCAGAGCTCAACACTGCCGGACGACTGGAAGATGGCGAAGGTGATTCCAGTCCACAAGTCTGGTGATATTCATAACCACCTAAACTACCGGCCGATCTCCCTAACTTCCATTCCATGCAAATTATTAGAGCACATAATCTACTGCAACCTGATTAGTTTTCTCGAGTCTAATAACTTTTTTGCGTCACAGCAGCATGGTTTTCGTAAAAATTATTCTTGTGAAACGCAATTATTAACCTTTACTAATGATTTGTCTTCCGCTTTAGATCGAGCTTCAGTTATTGACTGCATTTTCCTTGACTTCGCGAAAGCTTTTGATACCGTCTCACATCGACTATACTATTACTGAAACTCCCATTTTATAAGCACCTTGTTACTTTTATAGATATCTTTTAAAAGATTTCTTACTCCATCTTCCACATCTAGAGTGCCCAGTATGTCATACAAATCCTTTTGGATTACACTGTCATAGGCTCCCTTGATATCCAGAAATGCAAGCCATAGGGGCCTGTGTTCCATTTCTGCTATTTCAATACACTGTGTCAATGAGAACAGATTATCTTCTAACCATCTTTGTTTCCGGAACCCATTTTGTAGTTCCCCCAGCACCTCCTCGCTCTCCACCCATGCCTGCAGTCTGTCCTTTATAATCTGCATCACCACCCTGTAAACCACTGATGTCACTGTTATGGGACGGTAGTTATTTATGTCGGCTTTGTCCCGCTTTCCCTTACATATCATGATCATCCTGCTCAGTCTCCACCCGTTGGGGGCTTTACCGTCCATTATCATTTTGCTCACTGCCTCTCTTAATGCTTTCTTAGATTTTGGGCCCAATGTCTTTATCAACATAATTGGGATGCCATCAGGACCTGTCGACGTGCTACTAGGAACCCTCTTCTCTGCCCTTTCCGACTCGCTTTGTGCCAGTGGAGCCACTGCACTGACTAGTCCATCCTCACCTGATTGAGCACATGCTATGTTTCGTTCTTTAAATTTTTCTGTCATGATTGTTCTTATATGTTCCATTGCCTCATCTCCCTCTAGCCGAACACCTTGAGCTGTAACTATAAACCTCTGCTCTAGGCTAGTCTTATTACTCAAGGAGTTGAGATGTTTCCAAAATTTCTTCGCTGCTTTTCTATCCTTTTTGCTTACTTCTGACAACCATTGGTTCCCCTTTCTTCTGATCTTCTCATTGATCAAATGGGATGCTTCGCTTCTAGAGTTTAAAAAGTTATTCCATTTTCTGCCTACATCAGCTTCTGGTTCACCCCTCTGCTTTGAATATCTGTGTTCCCGGGAAGCTTTCTGACGTTTCTCTATGGCCTTCTTAACCTCCTCATCCCACCAGCTCTTGGGTTTACGTCTTCTGTTCCGTTTTGTCCTGACTCGTACCTTAGCAAGCTCTAGCTCAAATAGCCCTGTTAAATTTGCATATGTCCATTCTGTTTTTGTATCCTCTGAAATTACTTCCTCAATTTGCTGGGTTGCTATTTCAAGCTGCTTTTCCGAGTAAAATATCCCACCTGGTTGTTCATCTTGCCTCCTACCTACTTTCATTTCCCTTTTAAAACTCACCTTAATACGTTTGTGATCACTACCTAGACTTCTGGAGCCATATTCATCTATGCTCATTACATTTAGCCTATCGTGCATCCTATGTGACATTAGTGCATAATCTATCGTCGACTGCAGGCTCCCTACCTCCCACGTTATGTGGCCTTCACACTTATCAGTACTGTTGCATACAACTAAGTCATGCATTTCACACATATCCAGCATCATGTTGCCTGTTGAGTCTGTGTACCCGTCCATGTCTTCTATGTGTGCGTTCATATCTCCTAGTATAATAATCTCGCACCCTTCTCCTAGCTCATTAATGTCACTTGACATGCATTCCAGCATTTTTTTGTTTTCCTCTTTGGCATTTGCTCCAGTCCACAGGTATACAAAGCCAAGGAGTGTCTGCTCCCCTGCAACTTTCCCTTTTAGCCATAAATGCTCCGTGCATTCCTGTTTGACCCTTTGCCAATTCATACTTTTATGAATGAATGCACCAATTCCACCCCCCCCCCTTTTGCTGCCCTCTGCTATATTGCAATATTCCCATGCATAGTCAGGATTACAGGGAGGTTGCTCCATGTCCCTAAGATGTGTCTCCACAAACCCGTATACCATCAGCTTTTCCTGCCTTAGTTGCTCGTCTATCTCCTCCCACTTCAGCCTATTCCTGCCACCTTGCATTTTAATGTACCTATGTCAGAATGACCTTGCCCCTGGTGCTTACGTCTATTTCTTCTCCTACCGATTCTACGTTTCTTGAATCTTGGGGCCTCTCTGCCCAGGCGGCACGTCAGCTCGGACCAACGTTGGATACGTATTGGCACTTCCTGGCCGAGTGATGGCCTAAGGATAACAGCGTGGTTCCAATATGGGCTGGGCCATTCTAATTCCTGGCCGAATGATGGCCTAAGATTAACAGTGTGGCGCGAATATAGGTTGTACCATTCTGATAGAGATCCAACGCTGGCCCGCATTACACATTCAGTAAACAATATTAGCTCGTCCATTCAACAAGGCGGGAATTATTGGACCAACTTTCATGTGGACTTGCCAACATGGGTTACTAAGTTGGCTTTCTCTGGGCTACATTGGTCCGTAATAAGCCAATTTGCGCCTCATCAATTTTTAATACTTTCTGGTACGACTTGCTAAGGTTAAATAGCATGTTTGAAAGACTAATGCACTGATCACAGGCACACTGCGCAGGAACCAGAAATACGTTTGCAAGCTGTGACCCCTTCAACAGAGCGGATACCACGTTGGTTAATTAATTAGAATTCGCTTGACGATACTATACTTTCGTTCAGATTTAATAACAGCTTCGCTTATATGCTTATCTGTCACGGGGAACGGGCTGATCGACTTGCTGTGACAGACCGCGGGTTGTTCACAGCAGGGCACGGGTATATACTGGCGCCTGCCGCTTAAGTGTGCTCCACACATGATAATTAAGCAATAGTTTGTGAATGACCTTATGGTAAAAATTAATTACAAGGAACGTATGCTTGCATTACGGTCAGAGGATTACGTAGTACAGTAATCGCAAGTGTCTGCATGTAAGGGCGGTTGCCGAGTGCTTGAAGCGTGTACATAAGCACTCAAAATTTGTTTCGCGTCGCTTTGGGCAGAAGCAAACAAAGCAGTGAGACCTTTCAATGTTCGCTAGAATGATATATGCTTCGAAGTTTTCGCACGACAGCCGATGACCTGACGTGCAGGAATAGCAAAGTCCTTTTCTTGGCGCCGTCGGCAGAAAAGGCACTCGACTCGATCATTGGTGTCGACGGCATGTCGATGTTATGTCTTTCTTATCTAATAGAACCTTAAAGAGACGTTTAAGCGTGACTGATTCTGTAAACCCAAGTAAACCGATGAAAAAAGAAATATATATATATATATATATATATATATATATATATATATATATTACAACGTTAAATACCACTATCGGCTAATTAGTGTTTGTGGTCGAGTGCGTGGGGTGCGGTTACCTTATCACCATTCTCGATAAGACGCGTGTTCGAATCCTAACTCTTTTTTTTTTAAGTTGCTTATTAATGCACGTTTAACGTTTGTAATTCCATGCGTTTTCACCCCAATTAATCTGCGGTGATTAGGAGGAATGCCGCTGAAGTGCTAGCATTTCTCGGGGACTTCAATTATGGGGTTTTACGTGCCAAAACCACGATCTGATTATGAGGCACGCCGATTATGAGGGACTCCGGTAATTTGGACCACCTGGGGTTCTTTAACGTGCACGGGTGTTTTAGCATTTTGCCCCCATAAAAATGGGCCGCCGTGGCAGGGATTCGATCCCGCGATCGGGGACTTCCGAGACATGCTCACAAAAGTGTGGATGGATGGGTGGATAAGGCTGCACCCTTTAAATCGGGCGGCGGCACACGCAACCTAGCCGTGACTAATAAGTTATTTTGTTCTCAGCGGAGGGTGAGCTTGCAGTATAGGCCGCCCCCTGTCTTTGATAATTTTCGTCTCCCTCCCCGTGAAGCTGCCTTGGACCCACCCTTGAGTTGAAGGGATGTACTCACTCTACTATAACTTTATTAATTTGTTTTAGTTTATCTTGTTATATAGCAATTTAGCACTTACGTTATACACAACTCAGGATGGTTAAGGAACTGAGGTTTTTGATCTTGTGCATCCACACAAGTGAGAGACAATTATTTTTCTAAAGGCGGCTATTTACCATATTTATTGCAAATTTGCTTACATATTCGTGGTCATGGTTCTCTCCGTGCATTCAACAAAAGTTAACTAGTAAAAGTAACAGGCGACTATATAGCAGCATTGGTGAAGTGAGGGTGAGGCTAAAGTGCCTGGATTAAAACATGTTAGAAGCTTCTATGGCAACAAAACATATATAACACGAAACATACACATACTCATGTGTCATCACAGACTTTTGAATATCATTAAAAATGCCACAGTCATCCATTACACTGTGCACAATAATAACAGCTCATACAAGTGACCAAATGCTTTGTATAAAAAGATTTCATTCATGGGGTTTGATGTCCCTAAGCAACAAGTGCGTATGTAGCTGTTATAATGGTGTGGTGGAAGAAACTGGATTCATTTCGCCCTCCTGGAAGTCCAACATGAAGCCAAAGTGCATTATACACAAGCATTATTTTGCATTTTGCCCACGTTCATTGCATTGTGACCACTGCTGGTAGGATCGAGTAGTATTTTCAGTGTTATCCATACCGAAAATCAATGTAAACTTCCATGGCAATTATATATCAGAAGGCCTTTTTCCTAAATGTTGCACCATCTAACACATATGACGTAGTCACAACTCTGAACCCTCAAAGCGCTTGTCCATTGTCTACTCTTTCTTTCGTGCCATGTCTGCTTTTTTTTTTGGGGGGGGGGGGCAAAGGTTTTTAAAATCATGTTTCATATGCACCAACTAGGTTTCTAAATGCCCTTTTATGTGAGCTACAGTTTCTTAAAAAGCTTGTTGTTTCTTTGTGTGGCATTCAACTTTAGCACTGCAAGCAGCTTAAAATCTGCAAAACTAATGACAACTGGAAAGTTTGTGTGGTAACATGATGAAACGGCACACACATTTCTAATAAACTTTAGTTTATAGTCACTGCATTATCTGTTTCTTCTTTAGTGTTCGTCTTCAGTACTGTTTCATCATGTTAATTACAACACCAAACCATCAGCTGTTCCTACTTATGTATAAATTCTAAACTGTTTACAGTGTAGAAGTTATGTGTGAGAATCCTGCTATCAGTTGCTTGAAGGAAGTGCAGTAGGTGTTTGCAATTAACATACACTTTGTGGTAGTGATAAAACATTTTGAAATTAACTTTGCTGTGGATACGGTGAGCTAGATGGCAGATTGTGCAATGCTGCATGTGCGAGCGAGTGTTAGTGTGAGTCAGTGTTTTATTAGTATACAAAGACGATGTTAGCCTTGCAAAAGGTGTCGGCATGGTTGTGCCTGCTTGTCTGATATGTTGTTTCTGTGCAACAGTCTCCAAAGCTCACAGCATTATCTGTTTCTTCTTGTGTTCATCTTCAGTGCTGTTTCATCATGTTAATTACCACACCAAACCATCAGCTGTTCTTACTTATGCATACATTCTAAACTGTTTACAGTGTAGCAGTTATGTGTGAGAATCCTGCTACTAGTTGCTTGAAGGATGTGCAGTAGGTGCTTGCAATTAACATACACTTTGTGGTAGTGATTGTAACTAGACCTAAGAAGTGTAAGCCCAAGTGGCCATTGCATTCACTCTAACCAAATCATCATTATCTCCCATGCCAATGCACACTGGAAAATTCTCATGGTTCTGGTGTCTGTTTTCGTAACCATGAGACTGCAGCATTTTGGAACCAGTAAAGTAGAAATGCATAAGCCAGGCTAGTTGACGACACTTCATGGCAATGCACGCTACTAGCAGCACTTATAAACACAAGATATGTAATTGGAAGATATAGGGACAGGTGAAGTAAGTTGCAGACTCACAATTGTTTATTTTTGTACACCATTTCCTTTTCTGGCTAAACCTTGAAGATGTCATTTTTATTCATATACATGTCCAGTCTCTCTGTTTTGGCACATGCATTACTTATTTCTTCAGCAGAGCGACCGATGGCATGCTTATACATTAATCACTTCAATGCATTTTATTTGCATCACCAAGCTTTGATACGTCGGTACACATCACACAATGTGAGGTTTGCGAGAAAAAAAGGATGTTCCACATCTGCCGTCAAGGCCCTGAGGTGCGCTGGCTAACACTCCCAGCTTTAGTTCCAGTAGATAAAACCTTAGTACCCCAGAAAGCGGATGGGAAAACGGTGCTGCGGTAGCTGAAATGCTAAGAGCATTGCACGCGTAATGTGAAGACGTGGCTTCGTGCCTCACCTGCGGCCAGTAGTTTTTTCATCCACTTTCATTTCCATTAATTTATCACTTCCTGCTTCAATTAATACGTACATGTAATTTACCCTATGCTGTCCTTAGTGTACTTGTTTGTTACGATATAAACATCCTATTTTCAATTATTTAATATAGGTAGCACGTGATGTTTATATTGTTTAACGAATGAGTATTTCCAGCTGGCCTTAGGCCCTTCTTTTTATGTTCGAGTTATTCATGATGCGATGAGGCTTTCAGCAGGTAAAACACTAATGATAAAAATCTTATTCTGACAAATAAACTTTCCAGAAAGTGATTTTCCATGAAAGCTCAAACTGGCAGGGAGCATATGCATGGGGTATAAAAGAAAATGGAGACAGCTACCATAGCACCACAGGCACATGCCATATCCCGTACTGAATGTGGTGGTGCAGTGCAAGTTCCAAGTCGTAATTCTGTCATGCAATAAAAAAATTAGTTTAAAAATCTTGCCCTGCTGTAAATAACTAATGCTCCATTAAGAAAAAATGCAGTGTTGCAACGCATATCTGCAGCCACTTGAAGAGCTAGAGGCAAAATTTGTAATATGGGCCCACTAATACAGGAGAAACACGAAGTTGCATTGATGTAACATTGCAGGAGCATAAAATAAAGCCAACGAAAAACCACATAGGGGTCAGTTATCAACAGTGCAGCCACATGTTCGTTTAGGGAATCATCCATCACAGCAATACGCAACTTCACCCCGCAGAAAATTACAGACATGTACCACACCAGATTTGATGAAATGCGCAGCAGTTATCCTTCCATTTCATTGAATGAAAAAGACGTTCTTAAGTGCATAAATGGTTGTGCTTTTTATTTTGAAGCTAGTAGTGTGTTGTCGTTTTTATGTTTGTTGTATATCTCACTATACACAACATCTATAAAAACCTCAATTGCGAGTCAGTGCTTCTCCTTGCTTCTTTATCAGTCTTCTTTGTTTGCATGCTCGTTTCTATAATAAACAATGCTATCATGTCTCCAATACAGCCCCTCTACATAGGCAAAGGAAATGATGCCAAACTTCAAGCAGTCAATTACGCATACGCACAATTTTTGTTCTTTTATTGCTTCCACGTGCCCCCACAAGGAAGCTTGTCTTTTTGTAATTCTACTAACATAGTATATCATATATTATGTAACTAGACCTGAGAAGTCCAAGCCAAAGTGGCTAGTACATTCACTCTAACCAAATAGTCATTATCTACCATCCCAATGCACACAGGGCAGTTCGCATGGTTCTGGTATCTGTTTTCATAACCATTAACTCACCTCAGATAAGGCTCAACTGTAACAGCAATTTTACACTTTACATTATAGGTGTGCTAAAGGGGACTACCAAGTTAGGCTGTATTAGTAAATTCTGCACTGCAATAGCAAAAGGGCCACTGTTCACATAAGAGGCAGCTTGGCAAGTCCGAGAAGAAACAAAATTGGAAGATAAGTGGTAGTGCTGCGGTGAAGTTCTAGCACCAGGCTCACTGTGATGTCTTGAATTTTGACAAGACCTACTCGGGTCTACTTGTTTATCTGGTCAAGAATGACATCATTGTAAAGAAGCGAAAGAATAACCTTAGGAACTTTTAAGTACTTCCCCTGAATATGAATATGAATATCTTGAATATGAGGGAACACACTGAAATCTTTCATACTACCACATTGATGCACCAGTACGACATTAAAAAAGAAAAAAACCATTTGGCCTTTATATTCTGCAGTAAAAGTCAACGTAAGTCAGTCTAAGATGACTTAGTATTGCTCTTTAGTGTCCCTATGCTATGGTGCGAGGCAGTGGTTATGCTGATGCTTCATTCATAAGGGACATCATGTCGAAGATGACATGTGCATGACTACTATAAGGACGTGCCATGCGGCATCACAGATACAGTAATCGTGCCATGTCTCATCTTCCACGGCACAGCTTGAGATAATGTAAAATTGAGTGTGGATTAATGTGGTGCTTCCATTGTGCTAGCCGCACACTAAACGGCTGCTCCAGTGACGATGTGCATGCTGCATGTATAGATGCAGATGTATATACTGTGTTCATGCTATCTTTCCACATGTGTGGAAGCAGCCAGGGCTGCTGCCGTTAAGATGAGAGGCTTAGATAGGCAAGGTGCTGAATGATGACCAACCTGCTCTATTGTGCAGTCACTGTCAGGCTTAGCCCAAATATGTTGCAATCTAGGCAGAACTACATCACTGCGCCTCACTGCAGCTCATTTTTCAAGCATTAGGCCTTGAAAGAGTGCTGCATTCACTCAAATGAATAGAGCTGTCAGCAAGGAATTTGTTGCCTGGAAGCTGATGGGCATCTCAGTAGTGCCACTGATGTGGTGGCACAGTGACCGTGCAAAAAAAATGAGATGGGCAGCAATATGCACGCCAAGGTGATCACAACAGAGAAGAATAAATAACGAAATAATGTCATATTTGTGCATTTTTGCACAAGAAAGAAGAGAAGGGGCCCAATGTGATCGACTGTTTTCAGCACACAGCAAGCTTGATGGCTTCTGTAGCCATATCACAAACCAATTCAAGGGCGGCTACATGACAAATATGCCACAGAGTTCACACGCCACAGAAATAATTTGCAGAGCCCTTTTACATTTGGCAGGGTTCACATCCATTGATCAGCACATCAATGATAGAATGCATGAGCGTTGCTCTTTGCTGCCCATGAGCACACAGGTGGCCATTTATTCTTTCATTGTTGTTAATGCAGCTATACCACCAGTTTTAATGATGTACATGAGATAGGAAAGGCATGCACAACTCTTGAAAGTGAGCTTCTGGAAATGTACTAATTAAGAAAACAGCTCCTGACATGCGAGCATGACATCTGTTTTGCTCACTGATAAAGAATGCAGACATTTAGAATAACATTTGAACCTTGTTTAGGCGAGTGCAGACATTTAGAATAATGTATGAACCTTGTTAAGGTGAGATGTGGCTGCAGGGATCACGCACATGCAAAACATTAAGTTGTGATATATCCTTTGAATAACCTTAGAAAGCCCCAAAACCATTTTACAAATAATAATAATAATAATAATAATAATAATAATAATAATAATAATAATAATAATAAAGATTAAAAAACAACTGCAACTTTGTCGCCTGGAAAGTACATTTGTATCCTCCCCCCGCCTGAAAAAAAAAGTCTTTATAACTTTGTAATTGTTTATAACTTGACTGAGCTACCTACAATTTAAACTTAGGTTCAGTGTGTCGAAGACACTAGTGTGAATTTCACGAACTTTCCCACACTTATATCAGCCTTTTGAGCTACCTAACTCTTGTGTGCCAAAAATGCCATGTTGGGAATTGTGAAGATAAACTAAAATCTCCAAGTCTAACTCTTGTTCTGTCACTTCTTTTGTTTCTATCCTCCTGAATTTTATGCTGGTTTCGTTTCTAAAACAAAGCAGCTCTATTTAAAACATGCCAATTACAGAAATTAATTCCCGTCAGTTTTGAGAACATATTAAGCTAGCACAAACAGGGCACTTATCACTGGAACGCAGAACCTGTCTACAGCATAGCTTAACAGGCACTCACTGCTTGTGGAATGAAGTGCAACAATGACTTTACATTTGTCATTTTGGTCTGTTAGTCATGATCACAGAAAATGTGGAACCCTCTGGTTTCTTGTTCATGTTGCCAAGTTTTTTTTGTTTTGTTTTTGTTTCCCTTCATCCATAGTGGCATTATTTGTGATTACTAAATAGATGGTTTGTTTACTCTCTTGCTCTTTCCTTCTGTGTATTCTCGAAAAGAACTGTTCTGTATAATTTTTCTTTCAGAAGCACTTACCAAGATATTCAATGATATTTTATTCAAACACACACAAACGTAACCACATGCTAATTTTCTAGAGGGTGTACGAAGGCAGAGATGGGAGTTACCACGTCCCTGCCAGTCATATAGTTTGGGTGGCCCTGAAGAGGGCCGTTTAGTCTTCCGTGCTGCAACTTGTTCCAGATGAAGTGCACTTCAACACGTAGAAAGTGGAGATATCAAAGGCACAACTGAAGTTTCAGAAAGCTAGGTGCAGGCTCAGGTGGTATCCGTGATGCAGGGGAACTGGATGGCTCAGACGCTCTGCTGCGCCACTCGGTAACTAAGTCATGGAGGTTGTGATGCGCCCCAGTGTGAGCAGTGACTTCTGAAGAGGCATGGCAGTGTGAGCCTGATGCGGTGAAAACACAGCAGAAGCGTGAATGACAGCTGGTGTAGCACCTTGGAGAATTGACATGCAATGTGTCCTGGTTGTACAGCTATCAGCATGCTTGCCGTAAGTGTTTGAACGGCATGCTATGTGGCAGTTGGACGGCTGACTAAGGCAGTTTGGGTCACTACAAGCCCAACGGCCACTGACAGCTTCAGTGAAAGTGCAAAAGAGGAATAACAACATGTCCTTGCTTGTAGTTTAGCCTCAGGCACCGAGCTGTGTTCCGAAGGTCATCAAGATGCCAGACCTTTCTCTCGTTACTCAACGTATTGCAGCGCCAGATATTCAACTGAGACGACTTCAGTGGAAGTTTGAAAAAGTCCCTGGCATTTGGCAAAATCCCACCCTTGAAGTGGTCTGCCATTATCTCCAGAACCACCACAGGAGTACTGTCAATCAGGAAGCAGTCTCCAGGCTTCACATGTTGCAGTTTCTGCTTGACTTGGTTCCTGGATGAGTGCCTCAGTTCAGAAATTCTCCTACTTAGCTGCGAAAGTGGCTTGTTGGAAGATCGCAGCAACTTTTTAATTCGTCCAAGGTAGCTTTCGAAAGGGAATGCACTAAACTCATCTAAAGGGCCATGGTCTAGGCACTGGTCAGCAAGATGAATTAGTGAGTGTACATTGTACACGAGCTGTTTTTTCCCGTATAGCTCACTAAGCTCCTGAACAAAATACCTTAGCAAATCTTTGGCAAAAACATTGTACTCACGGTAGTGCTGAGGCGATGCTAAAATTCTGACCGCCACATGAAACATTACAAAATGCTTGTACTGAGAAGCAGGCAGAAGAGGCTTTAGGACAACAGGCCCCACATAAAGGAGGAATGTCCGAAACTCTGTTGCCTTCCACCGATCAAGCTCTTCTGTACCCCTTGGTTTCCGCTGGAAACATGTTGGAAAGGCCTTGGATGCCTCTCGCAGGCTTTCATTCAGTTGATTGCGATACAGTCTGCTCAGTCTGTTACTGTGGCCTTGGCATACCCAATTCCTTAAAAGTCGTCGCATGACTCCCAGGCAAACGAGATGCATGTATTCAGATGGGAAGAATGCAATCATGTCGACGTCAAGGGAAAGGAATGGTGAAACACCAGAATGGTGGTGCTTGTTCTCTTGAGATCGAAATGATGCATTCGTCCGTGCAGCTGCATGAAGTCTGGGAAATGTCACCCTGTTCTCAAGGTGCTGCCCTTTTTGGTTGCATCGCTCGCACGCATAATAGCCAGTGTGGCCAACAATACATTTGACATAGCTCCTTGCAGGAGCATCGCAAACCATGGCTCCAATGCTCACCCGAACATGAACATCTCCTATGCTTATCCCCTCAGAGATTAGGTCGGAGACCTCTTGCAAAAATGGCTCTAGATAATCCTGCAGACATGGCGGCTTCCCTGCACCACAGTACACACTGACAACAAATGGCGGTGATGCCTCCACATTTGTTATGCGGCACAAAATGGGCCAAAAGGCGAGCTGGCTACTTTTGTAAAGAGGGACTCCGTCAATGTTGCCCTGTAGCTTCAGTTCACTTGGAACTACTTGCCCCGGCTGCAACACTTGACGAATTCCTTCTGCAAGACCAAAGTGCACGAATGACCCATTTTGCTCCACCTGTGCTTTGCGCTCAGTTTTCAAAACTGTCCTAGCATCTTTTGGAAGGTCGGAGATGCCTCTTCGCCGGCAGAAATCGAGGACATCGTTAATGCACGCATGCGTCATATTATGTTTGGAAGCAATTACAGCAAACTCTTCACTTGCCGACAGTTGTTCAGAAAGTACATGAGTGAGCGTTGGACTACAAGTGAAGGCTATTCCCTCATCTGGCCCAGTGCAGCTGTCTGAAGCAACAAAGTCATCTGACTCATCACTCGATTCGCTTCCTTGGGGACCTCCTTTGTCACTTGAGCTGCTATCAGAGTCGCTTTGCTCACATGAGGACGTACCCGCACTCTCCGATTGGAATTCGTCGACACAAGGAGCTTCTTGTCTGCAGACGTCGTCGACAAAGGCTTCGCTACTCGACCGCTCGTTCAACCGTTTGAACGGAGGCTCACCACCGTCATCCGTGGAAAGTGAACTTCGCGATTGTCTGCTGGTTCCCGGCTTCAGAGGCGAAAGTCGCTCTACGCGAGAACTGTCTGCAGAGGTGAAGCTTGCACCTTCGTTGCTGGACGAGGAAGGCCCAGCATTACGCGGCGCGAGTCCTAGCTCATTCATTATCTTGTTGTATTCCTTTCTTACGGCTCGACATTTCCTCCACTTGGACGGCATGATGAGCGAGAGGGATGAGTCAGATGCCGAAACCGCAACGCTGTAGCCCGTTCCGAAAAACGCAAGACGACGGCGAGGCGAAAGCGTGGACAGCAGCAGAGCAGTGGGACAGTCAGTCACAGCAAGGGGCAGCCGACCAGCGAAAGCATGAGCCGAATCGAATCGAACGGATTTTTTTTAAAGGCCCGCTCGAATGCCAAGGTGCAGACCCGGTGCAGGCGTTGTGTTTTGTCCGACTAATGTGCACGGTGTGCGTTAAATAGGTCTTGAACTGCCGGTGTAATCGACTTCAGAGACGTTAATATACCCGCACTTGCAGATACCCGGCAGATACCCGTAAGCTGGGTTTTAACGGCGCTTGCTCATGTGTGCTGTGTCGTCTGCTGCACTGCTGCTTCGCACCTGTACCGCAGTGTATTAGTATATAAGGTACATTCAAGGACACTGTAACTTCACGACTGCACCAAGTCGGCATTGACAGTAGAAAGGGTGCAGCAAAATCGCGAACCAGCCCTGCAGCTTTCCTGTACATTTTGAAACGAACGGTGTGTTTCACATAGGGTGTTCAGAAGGCCCCATTGCTGCACCGCTGAAACTAGTGAACTGTTAATGCAGGTGAATCGAACGTGTCAAAAGTGCGTTCGATTCACCTGCACCACCTGCCACTAGTACACTCTACAGCCATAGAAAGCTGGATTGCGGATCGGATTAATACAAACATTAATATACAATTTATTTTTTCGTTTTTGTCATTCAGTGATTCTGGTGCGACCCGCGCAACTTGAACGCGCTTCCCGGTACGCTTGTTTTTATTGCGTATCATGTGCCGTAATTCATGAAATAACAATGTACTTTTGCACTGGTGATTTGAGAGGTGGCGCACAGTGATGCTTAAGGAATTTCGGGACTATAAAAGAGCGTCGGTTCCTCCAAATCCTCTCTCCTATCGCCCCGGAATTTGCGCCATCGCCATCGACGACAGCCTTGCTTGCCAAACCGAAGAGACCGAAGTCAACGTGTGCGTGAGTATGCATCTTTCTTTTTTTTTTCATACGAGAGTTTGCTTGTCGGGATTGTATCTTATGTGCATTCTCATCTACGGGTCAACGTCTTGTGCGAGTATTTGTGTAGTTAATGGAGTGTGCCAAATATGCAGCCAGCGCACGTGTGGCTAGGCATAGCTATGGGCTAGGCGATCGATCGGGTACTACGTGCGCTCAAGATGAGTTCAATCATGCGCACTCTGGAATGGCATTGAATAGACCGCTCTTTTGATGCACAGAAAGACGCTGGGCGTAGATTTTATGCACGACTTGCGCGATATAGCTACACTATAGATGTTGAATGAGGTGTGTCGGGGATCTATGCGCGTGATACCCGGCCACATGCACTTCATCTCCTGCATCGTTTAGAGCAGCGGAATCTACACGCAACCGTGCCGGCCAGGAAATAAATTAGCCGTTTTCGCGAGAAATTCCGACGTTGCTGCTGCGGTGGTGCCAAACAAAGCCACGTGGATTCTATGCGAACATTGAAGCACCTGAAAAATAATGAGAGACTTCTTTAGTGCTCGGCGTGGCCTAATGGATCCCTGTTCGTCCCGTACGAGTGGTGCGTGTTAGTGCCACAATATGAGATCAGCATGTAACTCTTCGCTTCAGCCACGTGTTGTTCACAACTTAGCGTAAACTTTCACCGCCTTCCGCTAGCTTTGCTCTCCATGGGAGGCGAGCTTAATTGTACCTCGTGCGAATGGATACGTGCTCTAATAAAACCGCCGATTTCGCATGCTTGCACAGAAAGCTCCAGCCTTATGCAGTGGATCGACCACCTGCATCAAACGGCGCATGTAAATAGCGGAACGCTTGTGACACACGAAGGACCTTTAGCAAAACCTCCGAAACAGATTCAGTGCATGGGGGGGGGACTGAATTGCAGCGTGCCTCGTACTCGACGCGGAGATTAGGTGCAGAATGGCTCCTTATAGCGCGGCTATTCTTTGCAAACACTGGCACGCTATATAAGCTGCTGATGGCTTGCCAGCTTCCTTAGGCAGAAATTATGAGATAATGGGCAGGCAATGTCAACCCGCTTCTCGGCAAGTCATGAGGTGGTTTATGTCAGTAGTAATAGCTCTGCACCTAACTTTTGCACCAATTGCTTATTCGTGACAGTCGCTCTTCCACACAGACGATTTTTGTTTTTCGTGAGACCGACATTTCATTACATATACAAAATTCACGTGTGTTAAGTTGCATTAGAAGTATGGGCATACAATGGAAATTCATTTGCAGGACCAGCTGGCAGAGTGTAGCTAATACACCATGAGCACTATGCAAAACTGGCAAGTTGGCTTTCCTGCACAACAAAAAATTTCTTCCACCACCAAAAGCTCATTTGCAAAGCAGATTTTTGGATAGTGTGGATTGTTCAAATGTGGTGCTGGCTATTGTTCTGTAATTGGAGCCTTACTTGCTTCTGGATTTCATATTTCATAAATCTTTTTCCCATAGTCTAATTCAGAAATTGGGTTCTCTCCCAAATCTAGCTTGGCTGCACTTGTCTGTCAGAATGACAGGGATTGTCTGTCGCGCTTTTATACCTCCTCCTACCTTCATGTTAACACGCAATAACGAACCATTAAAGATCTTGAATAAGTCAAATTCAAAAGAGTAACCTATTTATGCAGACAGTGATGCATTGTCTTTTGCTTTCATAAAAGAAATGCAAAGATTGGTCAGTCAACAGGTTTATTTTGGTTAGAGGACAGTGTTGTAGTGTAGCTGCCTTCCAATTTTTCAAAGGCCATTGCAACATGAGGATACGGTG